>NW_020172364.1:3003958-3063794 GCF_003031525.2 Neophocaena asiaeorientalis asiaeorientalis
GGAGGGAGGGAGACGCAAGAGGGAAGAGATATGGGGATATATGTATATGTATAGCCGATTCACTTTGTTATAAAGCAGAAACTAACACACCACTGTAAATCAATTATACTCCAATAAAAACGTTAAAAAAAAAGAAAGAATACAACCAGGGACTTACCTGGCGGAACAATGGTTGAGACTCCGTGCTTCCACTGCAGGGGGCGAGGGTTCGATCCCTGGTTGGGGAACTAGGAACCCGCATGCTGCATGGCACAGCCAAAAACAAACAAACAAACAAAAAACCTGTTTAAAAAAAAAGAAAACAGGGGGCTTCCCTGGTGGCGCAGTGGTTGAGAGTCCGCCTGCCGATGCAGGGGACACGGGTTCGTGCCCCGGTCCGGGAAGATCCCGCATGCCGCGGAGCGGCTGGACCCGTGAGCCATGGCCGCTGAGCCTGCGCGTCCGGAGCCTGTGCTCCGCAACGGGAGAAGCCACAGCAGTGAGGCCCGCCTACCGAAAAAAAAACAAAAAAAAAAAAAGAAAAGAGGGCTTCCCTGGTGGCGTAGTGGTTGGGGGTCCGCCTGCCGATGCGGGGGACGCGGATTCGTGCCCCGGTTCGGGGGGGATCCCATATGCCGCGGAGCGGCTGGGGCCGTGAGCCATGGCCGCTGAGCCTGCGCGTCCGGACCCTGTGCTCCGCAGCGGGAGAGGCCATAGCGGTGAGAGGCTCGCGTACCGAAAAAAAAAAAAAAAAAAAAAGAATACAATAAGATAACACTGGCTACTTTTGGGTGATGGATGCCTCAGTAGTGTTGTGAAACTACCCCAAAATGTAATGGCTTAAAAACATTTTATTTTGCTCAGGAATTTGGGGACAGTTCTGGCTGGCCAGTTCATCTCTGATTTACGTGGCATCAGCTGGAATGTCTGGGGCTGGAGGTTTCACTTCCAAAATGGCTTCTTCACTCACATGTCTGATGTCTCAGTACTCCCTGGCCTCACTCCATCTCCATACACACTCTCATCCTCCAGGAACCCTCCATGTGCTTTGTAAATCTCACAGTATGCTGGTCTCCAGATAGCTGCACTGCTGACATGGTGGTTGGCTTCCAAGAGGCAGGAAGTGTGAGCTGCTAGGCCACAAAAGGGCTTTGTGCAGAACTGGCACAGCACCACCATATTCTGTTGGTTAAAGTAGCTACAGAGCCCACGCAGATTCAAGGGGGTGGAGAAACAAGACTCCACCTCTTGATGGGAGAGTAGCAAGGTCACATTGCAGCAAAGCCCATGAGATGGGAGACGCTGTTGCAGCCATGCTTGTAAAACACACTGCCATGGTAGGGTTCAGGCAATTTTGGGTTTCTTCACTGTACCTATCCGCATTTTCCAAATTTTGTACAAAAAGCATGCATTATTTTTATAATAAGGAAAAAAATTTATTTAGAAAATATGTCTCATGACCATGCAGGCAACCATCGGTGCAAGGTAAGGTTTCTGTGTGCCCCCCACACCCCCGTGACTCATTTCCTCTCAATGCTAGGCCCTATTTCTAGGTGATCAAGCAGGAAAGGGGTAGGAAAGGAGCTGTCACATCACTAAGCCACACCTCAAATCCCGACCAGGGATTGAACCCGGGCCCACGGCAGTGAAAGCGCGGAGTCCTAACCACTGGATTGCCAGGGAATTGCCGAGGAATCAAATTCTTTTTTGTCATGACCACAAAGAAAAGTCTGCAACACTGGCTTCTATTAACACATATTCATTGAGCATCCACGTATAAGGCATGATTCAAGAGTCAGCTAAGTAGTGTCATACTTATTAAGCACCTTCTATATGTAAAACGTAATACTTAAGCCAGGAGTTATAAGGTATACAAAATATACCTTATAATTAAAGGTATATTTAATAAGATGATTTACCGCCTTCAAGTTTATATTCATGGGCTAAAATATAAGGAAATAATCAACCGTAATATGCAAACGGAAATAAACCTTAAAATAGATTTGTGAGCAAAGTGTTGGAGGAACCCAGAGGAACTTAGTTTTAAGAGAAAGGCTTTGTGGAGGACATAGTATCTGAACTGAGTTTAAGAAAAAAAAACATGGCTTTGTTCAAAAAAAACATGGCTTTGTTTGACAAGAGAGGATCAAGGGATTCCAGGCTAAGAAAATAGCAAAGACTTAAAGGTGTGAAAATATTGACTTGTTTTTGGAAGTATTGAGTAGAAAAGGATGGTTGGAAGCAAATAATGGACACCCTGACTGCCAAACTCAGGAATATAGGCCACTCTACAGGCAAATGTCCCCTGAAGATTTTTGGAGGATAAAGTATTTGATCCACTTGCATTTTGGTTTGCATTTTGGCAGTGGTATATACAGTGGTTTGGAGAAAGACACTGAGGCAAGGAGACTAGCTATGAGGCTATAACTACAACATTTAAAAAAAGAAAGGAGGTGAGTCTAAATGAGGGCAGAAGAAGAGAAGGGGGTGGTAGTGGTGATACGTAGGAACTGGAAGTGGCTAAATTTACTGGGAACGGGCAGGAGAACTGAAATAACTCAAGGCTTCTAGCCTGAAAGACTTAAGGAAGTCAGAGGGGCTATTAATTAAGACAGGGAGCACTGATTTGCAAGAAGCTGTTTGAGGGGCCTGGGAGATGCGCCCAGCAGGCAGCGGAGACTGGTACTAAAGAGAGAGGCCAAGCCCACAGTTGAAGGTTTGTGTTGGTGGGAGTGGAAGAATCCAGGCAAGGAGAGCAAAGGGAGAGGGCAAAAGGCAGGGAAATGCCTCCTTTTAAGGGGACAAAGCAGGTTACAGGGGTGGGAGGAGACCCAAGAGATGAAAGAACAAAACTGAAGGAGGGGAAGTTAGTGTCACGTGCTGCAGTGAGCTTGACTAGGGCAACCACGTAGGGCTCCTTCTGCTGACCTTGTTACTCTTTTTTTTTTAATTTTTATTGGAGTATAATTGCTTTAGACTGTTGTGTTAATTTCTTGCTGTACAGCAAAGTGAATCAGTCATACGTGTGCTTATATCCACTCTTTTTAAGATTTTCTTCCTATTTAGGTCACTACAGAACATTGAGTAGAGTTCCCCGTGCTATACAGTAGGTTCTCATTAGTTATCTATTTTATACATAGAAGTGTATATATGTCAGTCCCAATCTCCCAATTCATCCCACCCACTTCTTCCCCCCTTGATGACCATAAGTCTGTTCTCTACATCTGTGACTCTATTTCTGCTTTGCAAATAAGTTCATCTCTACCATCTTTCTAGATTCCACATATAAGCAGTATTATACGATATTTTTGTTACCCTTCTTGGAGGGTAAATCCAGTGCATCCAAAAACATGGTTGCTTACATTGGCGCCATCCAACAGAACTTTCCACAATGATGGGAATGTTCTATGTCTGCGCTGTCCAGTACAGAAGCCACAGGCCACGTGTGGCTACAAGAGCACTTGAAATGTGACAACTGAGGGACTGAATTTTTTTTTAATTAATTTATTTATTTTTGGCTGCGTTGGGTCTTCATTACTGCACGCAGTTTAGTTGCGGCGAGCGGGGGCTACTCTTCGTAGCGGTGTGTAGGCTTCTCACTGAGGTGGCTTCTCTTGTTGCGGAGCATGGGCTCTAGGCACGCGGGCTTCAGTAGTTGTGGCACGCGGGCTTCAGTAGTTGTGGCACGTGGGCTTCAGTAGTTGTGGCACGTGGGCTTCAGTACTTGTGGCACGCGGGCTTCAGTAGTTGTGGCACGCGGGCTCTAGAGCGCAGGCTCAGTAGCTGTGGCGCATGGGCTTACTTGCTCCGCGGCATGTGGGATCTTCCGGGACCAGGGCTTGAACCCGTGTCCCCTGCACTGGCAGGCGGATTCTTAACCACTGCGCCACCAGGGAAGCCCTGAATTTTTAACTTAACAGCCAAACCCCTGAATTTTCAAGACACCGGTTTACAAAACGGGCTGGGTTTAAGATACGATTTCTGATGACTCAGCAGAACCAATACCAAATAGTTTAATGCCGCTTTCTTGGCCGCATTCAACATGAGATATTGAGAAACTCTAGAATGAGTACCCTTTCGAATGGGCACTTAATTCTCAATGAGTTAACCTGAATGAATTGGCTGAAAGGGCCATTATATTGTTTGAATTGCTGAGAACCCTCAACAAACTTCATTTAAAATGTGTTTCACCACAACCATCCATCTTACCACATCCCTTCCCACTCCCCACCCTCTTATTAGCAGCACAGGAGCTTGGTTTGACGACCATGCCCAGGAACACAGGCTGGAGGGACTAAGGCCCGCCGCAGTGATTCCAGGCAAGCGGGGCTCCACGCCCCTTGCAACCAACCAGCTCTGCTACTGGTCCCTCCCATCTGTCACTCCACAGCTGGATATTCAGATCCGAGGCTCCGGGACTCCGAAGCCATTCAAAGACAGCTTGTTCCCCTCCCGGAGAATTATTTTATACACCAAGAGTTTTAGAAAATCCAAAATAATTTTATTCACTTTTTCAGATTTTTGCCTCCACAAGGTGTTCAGCAAACATGCTAAGGCGACAGAATGTCTAGTTGGTCACGACATGCAACGCTGACCATTGGACGGATGACAGCAGCGACCACGCCCACCTGAGCTACTGGCCCCAGAGCACAAACGGGGTTTGCAGGAACACACCGAACCACACGGCACTCAGAACCTGAGGTAGGTCTCTTTACAGTACAAAAAACTTCTACACCAGTGTGAGACACTGATGAGCAAGAGCTGCTTAAAGTCGCAGACTTTGGAGAGAGGAAGAGACTCTGCAGCGACCACAGGGAGAAAGGGGAACAGACCCACAAAATCCTGAACCCTGTCACTGAACTGTGGGCTCGTGGGGCAAATGAAGGCAAATGAAGAAGTACCACCGGGAAAAGCAGCAGTGGGCTCCAGGGTTCGGACCGACGGGTTGAGGAGCCGGAGAGCGCTGTGCGGTGGCCAGCGTTAGGAACCTGAGGCAGTGGGACACTTGGAACAGACTCGATGCTTGTTGAGAAACAGCAGAGAAAAGGAGGAACGCAAGAAGGACACTCCCCCCTCACCGAGGAACGTCTCGGCGATTCTCATTTCCGACGGAGGGAGCGAAGAGGGGTCTGGGACTTTGCCCCACTGCTCTCCCGACAGAAACAGTGAAGTGACAACAGGACAGAAAGCAGGAGCCCTGAGAATTCACGGTGCTCTGCGTGGCCTCCAGTGGCCCCCGCTCCACCCCGCCCTGGAGTGGCTGCTGGGGAGGCGGCAGGGGGGCCACTGGAGGGCCCGCTATTGCCACACGCCTTCCTTTCGGACACCCAGAAAACCCGGCACCATGAAACAACCAGCTGGGGAAGAACATATGCTACCCTTCCTATAGTCTAATAGTGAAACCAGATCCTAGTGCAGCAAACTGTACAAAAATGGTAGAAAGGAATCTGCGCTGTTCTTAGCGCAGTGCTTATTTTAATATAAAATAAACGGCTTACATTTTCACCGGAAATATAGGCTATGTACAGAATTATATAGAGATATAGCTACACGTATAAAGCTTCATTATAGGCCTCTGATACATATATAATAACGGTTCCCTGAACCTTTTAGAGTGCAATTAAGAACAAAAACTAAATTTTGTTTACATGAATATGGAATAAATACAATAATCAAAATACGACTCTCCCTAAAAGTGAAACACACAAGCCAATCCTGAATTGCTGTGCTAAAGATAAAATCGGGAAAGGCAAGGTTTCGGCAGGAGGACACGATGAGGGGCCCGCCCCAGGCAGGGAATGGCAATGCTCCAAAGAAAAGAGACTTGGGCAGCGGCGGGAGGAGTTAGCCCTTGACGGCGATCTTGTTCTCTGCAGCAGCAAACATGGCATAGAACCGGGAGCTGTCATTGGACAGAAGGACCGATGGGGTGTCGAACTCCACCACCTGTAAAGGAAGGAGATGGTATCAGAATGTGACTCGGGGACACATGGGGTGATTTAGAGGATCCACTGCTCAGGAACGGGGGCAAAGCCCAAAGCCCCCTGAGGATGGAATCAAGGTGGCAATTCAACTAGCCCTGTCATGCCCAAATGGGTTCTTTTTTTTTTTTTTCCGACTAACCAGGGTTTAGTTAAGAGAAAGGTTAGAGAGAAAAACCTCCAGACCTCCTTCACATAAATCTCAATTCCTTCAGTCTTGGGTATGAAGGAATCAATCAACAAGGTCCTATAAGCTGCAGAGGAAAAAATTGCAGCTCAAGTCAAAGGCATACCAGGCAAATGTCATCTTGTTGCGCAAGCTGATCTGAATCTATGGATAGAAAAGGAACAGTTCAGGATGCCTAGTTGGCAGGGGGAAAAAGGGAAGTGAGTATAAAGTCAGTATAATCAACTCAGACAATTATCCATTCCTGTGATGGACTCCTAGGCGGCCACTGGAAATCATATTTCAGTAGAAAATGAATGATATACTGGCAGAACCTGCCTCCCATGAGAGAGGACACATACTCTCCCAGCCTCCCCTGCTGCAGGGCAAAGGCATGGAACACAACTTTGGCCAAGGAGAGGAAGGGGACATCTCCTAGGGTGCTTCTAGGAAAGGTTGTCCTGACCAAGAGACAGGCATAAGGACAAAGTGTTCCTCCTTAGGACTGGCTGTGTGAGGGTATGACGTTGGGTGCTAGAGCAGACATCCTGCATCATAAGGGAAAAGGTAGACACTGGCCCTACTGAGGGATAGGCAGATTATAAGCAGATCCACATGGGAGAGGGAACAAGAGGAAAGGGCATTTTAGGTAGATGGAACTGTATGAGTAAGACACAGAGGTGAAAAAGCTTAGGGGATTCAAGATTGTTTATAGCCAACAGCACTGCAAGGAATAGCAGGAAACGAAGAAGGCTGGGGGGCCAGATTGTTGGAAAGCTGGGACCAGCAAGAAGTTTGGCACCACTACATGATTGTAAAAAGCAGACATACAGGGACTTCCCTGGTGGTGCAGGGGTTAAGAATCCGCCTGCCAATGCAGGGGACACAGGTTCGAGCCCTGGTCCGGGAAGATCCCACATGCCACGGAGCAACGAAGCCCATGCGCCACAACTGCTGAGCCTATGCTCTAGAGCCCACGAGCCACAACTACTGAGCCTGCGTGCCACAACTACTGAAGCCCATGTGCCATAACTACTGAAGCCTGCGCGCCTAGAGCCCGTGCTCCACAACAAGAGAAGCCACCGCAATGAGAAGCCTGCACACAACAGCGAAGAGTAGCCCCCACTCAACACAATTAGAGAAAGCCCACACGTAGCAACAAAGGCGCAACGCAGCCAAAAATAAATAAATAAATTAATTAATTAAAAAACAAACAAAGAAAGCAGACATATAGTGGCTGGTCTCAGTAGCTTTGGGAAATTCTTGTGCATGTGTGTGAATTACTAAGTACACGTGCTCTCTGACCTAAGCCAAAATGTTACTGTTTACAAGCAACAAAAGAACAGGTAGTAAAGCATAACGAGAACCCCATAAGAGTGCTCCCAGCTCAATCTCTTGACTGGGAGGGCTGCATCCCACCCAAAAGGAACCAGACTACAGTCATTATGGCTGCTTATCTGAATGCTCAGAACTACTCTAAGAGGGCCATCTGCCCAATCCTGCCAGGGGCCAGTTTTCCTCCCAGACAAGGCCACGTGCCAAGCCAAGGTCCCCTGGGGGCTCAGTACCTGCCCCTGGGCCAGCACCATAATCCTATCAGAGCCCAGGACTGTATGTAGGCGATGGGCAATCGTCAGCATGGTGCAGTCGGCAAATGCTTCTCGGATGGTCTCTTGGATCAGCAAGTCTGTCTCCGTGTCCATGGCAGCTGTGGCTTCATCTAGAATCAAAATCTTCCGGGGGAGAGAAGAAAAAGGGGGGTCCGACCAATTCCTTAAGCATTCTGGTTAATCTAGGCTTCACTAAAATGTATTTTATGATTTGAATTTTACACCGTATATTGTTTTTTCTAAATAGGTACACCCATATGTAAAAATACTGTTTTGCTTAGTTAGAACTGATATAACTTCAAACCCCTATGTTTGCCTTGATTTCCATGAATGAAAGGATATATGTGAAATACTGATCTAACAAAAGACTCGCCCCACTTGCTCTGTAACTCTAAACATGTACAGTAATCTTTCTGGACCTCCCTTTTCCAGTTTTAAAATGAGGGGACTGGATTTGATGACCTGGATGTGTCTTGTAGTTTTAAAATTTTTCAAATCCACGGTTTCCAGTACAACTCAACTGCTCAGTGGCTAGAAACAAGTTGCCCTTGGAAACTGAAGGCTCAGGGAAGTTAAAAATAAAAACAAACAAGCAAACAAATATCCATAAACCCAAATCGTGTCAAGGTTAATTTAGAAACATCTCTGGGCATACTCTTAAGAAGTGCCACTGGGCTCGGAGCCAGGAATGCCTTTGGACCTCACGCCACAGGCAAAAGCTGTTCTTCCATCTTCCTGCGCTTCTCTGCTGATCCCCCTTCCCTGCCACCCACCAAACTGCCTTACCTTACAGTGACGGAGCAAGGCTCTAGCTATGCACAAGAGTTGCCGTTCCCCCACTGAGAAGTTATCCCCATTCTCCATCACTTCAGATTCAAGTTTCAGAGGTAGCTGAGCAATCTAGGGAGAAAGGAAGTCGAGATTAGAAGGGTAAAAAAAAAAAAAAAAAGTAAATTTTGAAAGATAGGAAAAAAAAAAAAGAACCTAAATTTTGTCAACAATCCAGTGGCAAAAATAAATTATTCTGAAACAGATGAAAGAATTATTAGCCCAGAACCTAGCTCACCTAGAAAGAAGGTACAGGTGTGATGATCACGTAGTAGGACCACATTTTCTAGGCCATTCCATATTTCAGCTAAACTATTCTATTAGTCTCATATCATCAAAACGTCCCAGAAATTCCAATATGTTCGTCCCCAAAGCCTGTCATTTTTGGTTCTGAAAATATGGTCACGCGATGAGAAATGGGGTAGACGAAATTACTCTCTTTCTGAAGTCCAAAGCTGTAGGCCCATGGCTGTCAAACCTTTCTTTCCATAAACTATAGAACCTATTCTTCAAGTGAACTTGTTTGAGGCAGCCCAATATAAAGGTGAAGGCAGCGCGGATCTAGTTGAATTAGCGGAAGAGGCCCTGGGCTTGTGCGCAGGAACACGAGAGACCTTACTTCAGGCCAGGGGTATCTGTAGATTGTGGCCCCTGGACGGGGCCTGCTGAGTTACCCTAAGAGGTCTGTGAATCCATACACACACTTTCTCCACAAGTGATATATCTCTTACACATATATAGATGCTTCAAAAAGATGTTGTACTGTTATAATGAATAAGAACAGAACTTGATTTTAAAGCATGACTGAATTCTGAGTGGTTGTCGTTAATATCTTCTCAATTAATGGACAGTGAAAAGGGCAATATGACCATGGGAGGGGGCTAAGGGGGGAGGTGAGGGTCGGGAGATAACAACCTTTATGGCCTTTCTGAAATGCCTGGGAAGCCCTGCTCTGAAGTGCTCCTCCACAGACATCCTGGAGGTGGAGGGAAAGGCTGGGCTGGACAGCGGCAGCCACAGCAGGCTGGAGAGTGACCACAGAATCACTGTGTTTCCAGCCCTGAAATGCCAGCAAAACTCTCTGTCAGTTCTTTACTTACACATTCTTTCATGTGTGTCCTTTCTAGGGCATCCCAGATCTGGTCTTCAGTGTACTGGTTGAAGGGATCCAAATTGGACCTAGTGAGAAACATAACAGGAATTCTCAGGGATCCAACATGTACGTGGCCGTGCTGCACAGGCTGACTGTGGTAAAGGTTTAGACACTGGGGCTCAAACCCCATCCAGCCACAGGGGGAGGCTGAGATGGGAGCACTGCTGCCTGCCTGTCGCAGGAATGAGCCTCCCTTTCTTCTTTACAAAACTTTATTATTTTTATTATGTAAATGATACAAGTTAGTTATAGAAAAATTAGGAGATATAGACATACAAAGACAAAACAAAAACTAATGTATGTTTAATGACTTCTTATCAGACCCTCAGAAACAAACACTGTTAGCACTTTGGCATAGATCCTTCTAGATTTTTTCAATGCATATACATGTTAAAATCTCTCTCTTATATGTATAAACTTAGAAAAACGCCCTCTTTCTTCTTGCTGCACCAGGGTGAGAGCCCTGTCACTGAGCAGGGGTCTCAACAGCTAGCTGGCCAGGAAAGGAGCTAATCCAGCAGGAAGGCAGAGGAGAAGGCTGAGCATAATGGGTTCAGGAGGAAGGATTTTACTGGCACTGAAAACTAGTTTGGGGACTCTTGCCTGCTATACTAACAGTATCCACCTCAAGGACATCAAGATTGATACCAAAAGGACAGGTCTAGGTATTTCTGGAAGTGTTAAAGATAGGAGAAAAAGCTCTTTGTCATGAAGGGTGAGGGTGAACAGGTGGTGATGAAACATATTGGGTGGAAAGTGGGCTGTTGCATTAATTTGGGGTGTCTTGTCTCGATCTAAACGTCGCATTTGTGGGTCTAGTAATCTGAAAGGTATTAAGTATAATTTGCTTTGCTCATAAATTATGGTTGGCATATGGGAAATAGAAAAACCTTTGGGAGAACCTTAGCTCTGATCCACACTCGTCTCTGTGTCTGCGGAGACAAATCCCAGGTGTGCAAACGCAAGCAGGTCATTATGGCAGAATTCTGCCCAAGAGGAGAACGCAGGCAGGCACACGCCATCTCCGGACTCCTGGGCAACCCTCTAACCAGCCCTGCTCTCTCGTGCCCCTTTGCACGTGTGCTTCCCCCGACTTAGAACATGCGACCTCTCCCCACTTTTTACTTGAGAGACACTGGTAAGACAAGGGCTCTGGAGCCAGACTGCCTGACTCCTTCACAGCTTCTATCAATGACAGCTGTGTGACCTTGGCCACGTTAGCCTAACTACTCTACACTTCAGTTCCCTCAACTGTAAGACAGGGATAAAAGAGCACCCTCTCAAAAAGGTTGTCTCGGGGACTACATTTCACACGTATAAAGCACGTACAGCAGGACCTGCGGCAGGACCGGCAGTGTGTACCTGAGAGCTACAATTACCGTGTTATTATTATCCTTGTTCTTATTCCTTGGCTGTGATTCCTTCTTGTCCTTCAGTTCTCAACTTAGATGGGGTCTTCAGGAAGTGTCTCCTTACCCTTCAAGCTTGGACTGGGGGTCCCCCTGCCCACCCCTATAATGGCACTCGTCACTTTGTTCATTTGTCTCTCTCCTCCATTGGATTAGAATCCTTGTCTGGATCTTATTCACTGTTGTAGCCCACGTATACTATCTAATATTTTTTGTAAGAAAGAAGAACTTATTCCTCCCATGCTTATTTGAGTTCCTGATAACAGACATTAGTATGTCACAACTTAAGTATTTTCAGTAATAACAGAGGCAGAAAGCAGCATGGTGGAGGGCGGGTGTGTGCACACATAGGATCCGGGCAGACTGGGTTCGATCCCTGCTCTGCCTCTTACCATCTGCGTGACCTTGCACAAGTTAGTCCTCAGTCTCCTCATCTATAAAATGGGGGGATAGTGACACGACCTGGTAGGCTGCTGTGAACATTAGAGCTGTGTAGATACAGTGCCTGGAACACGGCAGACACTCGATAGCTGGTAGCTGTTAAACTGACAGGGGACATGGTCACTTTAGATGCCTGGTTGCACTGCTTGGTGGTTTTGACTCTTATATTTGATGCATTTTTCAAGTGGACACAATAATCCCAGGATCCTGCATACCAGGATCCGAAATAGTTCTGATCAAGTCCTAGCCGTGAATGGTCTAGATGGTGAAGACATTCTCTGCAGGCATGCCATCTAGGAAGAGCCCTCTCACTTAAAGAATGATGGTCTAAAACTGAAATGGCAGAGCATGGGCCTAAGTCTAAGGAGAAGCTCACCTGCTTCTAATCAAAAAGAGATGCTGAAAGCACCTGACCTTGCTTGTCCCTCTAACACTCTGGAGTCTGCCTGAGCTTGCCTCAGGGTTGATGAGATCTGCTCTCTCTCCAGCTGCCTTGTACATTGATACACCGACAGATCAGGGTGAAACCTGTGTTCTCCATCCCAAGTCTGAGGGATAAAAGGTTAATCACATTTTTGTCTGGTTCAACACAGACTGGTGGGAATTCCCATGGGGCAAGATTAGCACAATCCACCCCCCCCAAAACAACAACAAGATTAGCACAGCCTCTGAGTGACATTTATCTAGATGGCAATGCAAGTTTTCACAATAAAATATTCTCTCTCCTTTTGTGTCTAATATGGACTTTCTCATAGGTTATAGCAGATTTCCTGACCTTAGGGGTCACAACAGGCGTTTCACTTTTGAACCATAATGCTCAGAGCTGTTTTTTCTTTTCTTTTTTTTTTTTTTTAAAAAAACAAGTTCCTCGGAGCTCTTTACAAGAGTCTTCGGAAGTCCTCATCAAACCTAGACAGAAGGGGCACCCGCCCAGCGGGAAATCACAACTGGTTCCATACAGGGGTCATGTCCTGCTTTGCCTGGTCTCTTGCTCCTTGCCCTCCACCTTGGTCTCTATACAGCTGCCCCACGGGACTGCACACTGGAGAATGGCCTCTGCCCATTACAGGGAATCAACTCTGACCTCGGGCAGTAGGACCCGAAGTCGGTGCACATGTGGCTTAGTGCCGGGCTGCTCTGCGTCTGTATCCTGCTCTGACTGTGATTCCCACTTAGCGTCGCGGGACCCTATCGAGCTAGAATCTCCCCCTGTCGGACAGTTCTGCTAGGTCAGTTCCTGTTGTGTCTCCATGTGCCCAGGTTCCTATCTTGACAGCCTGCTCAGGCTCCCAAGTTTCGGGGCCCCACCTTGCTCTGGCTTTATCTGTGAGCTCCCTGATTATAAATATCTGCCTTTTGGGGTCTCTGAACACTGCCCAGTTGCCACTGCTGTGGTCTATTTGCCAGAGGAAAATCCATATTACCTAAGGCTGGAATTCCCAGCACCAATAACTTGATAAATTGCCACCTATGGTTTGATACCTCACTTTCTGGATTTCCGGTTTAGCCCATCTCCTACCTCTTAAATCTTCCCTTTCTCTACCTCTTCCTGGAAGGAATGTGTAATTCTAGGTTTTAGATTCTATCACTTGTTCAGATTCCTCCCATGTCTGCTGAGTTGAGTCCTCTGAACAGAGTTAAAGACCTCAACAAACATATGTTCAAGATTGAAGGGTCCGTAATGTTGGTTTCCAGGAAAGGAATGTGTACAGTTTCCCTAGACTTAGTCTAGGAAGTGTTCTTTAATACTGTACAGTGATGTCTAGTGTTATGGGTTGAAAAGTATCTACCAAAAAGATATGTTGAAATCTAACCCTCAGTACCTAAGAATGTGACCTTATCTGGAAGTAGGATCAGTGTAGATGGTATTAGTTAAGATGAGGTCATACTGGAGTAATGAGGTATGGTGGACCCTTAATCTAGTAGGACTGATGTCCTTATAAGAGAGCCACATAAAGACAGAGACACAGAATGAGAGGGCCCATGTGACAACAGAGGCAGAGACCGGGATGATGAATCTACAAGCCAAGGACACCAAAGACTGTTGGCAAACCACTAGAATGTAGTAGAGGCAAGGAAGGATCCTACCGGTTTCAGAGGGAGCATAGCCCTGCTGACAACTTGATTTCATACTTCTAGCCTCCAAAACTGTGAGAGAATAAATTTCTGTGGTTTTGGGCCACCCAGTTTGTGGCATTTTGTGGCAGCATGCCGAGAATACAAATACATCTAGTAATTCATCAGACACCTCTTACCAGACAAATAGTAAGTACACAAGAGTGTACTGCTCACTGAGCAGCTACCCCATCAGACTCGGCAGACACATAGAGGGGCTTGACATTCAACCCCGCCCAGGTCCATCACACCAGCTGAAGGAGACTCTCCCAAGACTAAGCAATGGGTTCCAGATATGTAAGGAATATTTACATACACCAGCAGGTGGTAAACATACACATTAAGGCAGACCAGACTGATCTCAACAGGGAACTCAATCAGGAATGAAAAAGAAATATATACCCTCATTAGAGGGGCCAGATGGTCCTGGTCTCACCCACAGATACGAATGAAAGCAAAGTTATACATCCAATGCATCAAGTACTCAGCTGGGTAGATGGAAAGAAAAGCATCTGAGCACAAAGGCACTTACTTTTTAACAGTCGGAACTCCTGGAGTCCTATGTTGCTCAAAGTGCATTTTCATCTTTGGTTCTTTATATGTTATTTTTAGCAATATTCTAAGTTTACCTATTGACTACTACTGATTAAGGTCAAGAGTATCTCCCGGGGTGTTTGAGGATACAGCAATCCCCTCCAGGCACACAGAAGACACCATGCTGAACCACATCGTCCTCTGTCGGTGGTGCGTGCCTCCCTGCAGCCGCAGCCTCAGGACAGGAGACTACAGGACCCTCAGACCTTCGTCTCTCAGGAAGTTAAAGGAAAACTCAAAATAGTTATTCAGAAACAAGGCTTGACTTTTAGTTAAGAGTACATGAAAAAGACTAAAGAGAACAGCAGAGGTTGTGTGAAAATTTTTTTCAAGAAGGGGGACAGAGGCTGTGCAAATCTGAAAGCAGATGAGAGTTTGAAGATGTCGGAAAAAGAAAGGTAACTAATGGTCAAGACCCCTGCGGAAGCAGGCGCAACCCTAGTTTTTGGAGAAAGGGATTACCTCTCAAGGTAGTGAATAAGGGGGCTGTGATGATAACTTCAGAGACAATACAGTGAGCGGAGTGAGGGAGAGCCCAGGCTCTCAGCAGACAGCCCAGGTTCTTATCTTTGGGCAAATTATTTAACCACTCTGGGTTTTAGCTTCTTCATCTATAAAATAGGCATAATAATAGCACCTACCTCATTTGAGTTTTGAGTGTTTGAAGAATTAATACAACTTAAATGCTTAGGACAATTCACCGCGTAATAAGTCCTCAATATGCTTAGCTACTACTATTATTGTTGTTGCTCTTTAGAGCAGCAGTGTCTGGCACCAAAGGACCTTTTTCTTTCTTTTTTTTTAAAAGACAATTCTTTTAGAGCAGTTTTAGGTTCACAGCAAAATTGAGAAGAAGGTACGGAGATTTCCCATATACCCCCAGCCAGAAGGACTTCAACAAAAGTTAGATAACATCTAGTGTTCTTCATATAGCGATCCTAGACTTAGCATTACTTTCCGACATTGAGATTAGAAGCTTTGGGGGAATTCCCCAGTTCCACAGGGTCTAAGACATCAAAAAAAGTAAAAGGGGGTCCCTTAAACAACAGAATAATTCAAAGACAAATGAAAGACCTTGAGATTCTAAGATCCTGCTTCAAATCTGGAGCAACTTCCATTCCCTCTGGAGCGCTAGGTGCTTGTGCTTGAAGGTGTCTGGGCCCAGAATGAACCAAAGCAGAGTGGGTCAGCTGTGGGCTCAGTTGTTTTTGTTGTGATTTTGAGTTGAGAGCTTGAAATATTCCTCAAAAGCAGAAAAAAAAAATATTAATGGGCAGTTGGAAAAGGAGAGAGAGCAGCTGAATAGGAAGAACTGAGAACACTGCCTCCGGCTAACGAAGGGATGCCAGGCAGAGATGCTCCAGGTGATGAGAAGTGCTCACCCCCCACAAGGAGACTGAGACTAAGAGACACACTAGAGTGACAGCTGAGGACAACTAGTCTCACTAAGGGGCAGATTAACCATCAGCCAAGGCAGGCTGCAGATAGTCCACAAGGATGGAAAGCATTTGGGCAGGAGCTGGTTAGGGCAGAGGCAAAGAGATAGGCTTCCTGAGACCAGGAAGCACAGGTCCTCTGGGGAAAGGAAAGGACTGCCAGGACCACGAAAGAGGGAAGGTCAACAAAAGTGTTTAGGGCTGGATGAGAAGGGACCTCTCTTCCTGAAGCCAACCATTAGGGCAAAAGGCAGAGGAAAGGCACTGGCTACAGAAACACAGGCCCTACAATTCAAACCCAGACAGTTGGATGAGGGAGGGCTGGATGAGCTATTGGAATGGACTGAGATTCTGGCTAATCTAGGGAGGAGTGTGCCCCTAAATGATCTGGTCTATGATTTATTTATGTTTGTATGCAGAACAATTCACAAATGTTTAACTTGCAAAATTCTCTGAGTTCTGTTTGTCTGATTTTGGTTTTACGTTGATTTCCCTCTAAGAGCTCCTGATATGTTTTAACTGCATGTTGGTATCTCCAGGAGACGTACGCACCCCCAATGCTGGTTAAAGGCAGTGAAGATACAGTTTCCAAATTCAGAGTCTCCAGGAGGTAGCTGAGGAAGCAGCTGATCTACCCTGCCTTTGCCTTGGGAAACCCATTATAGGCCTTCTAATTTTCTAACAAAAGCAGAAGAACACCAAAAGGTGGATATTCTTTTAAACCTATGAGAAACCTGAGGGGATAAAGGGAAGATAGAAGGTCTGGGATTTAATTTTTCCTCAGTGTCTACTACCGACTTAAAAAGTCAAAATTACAGCAGGCAGAAAGTGAAACTTATATGATTTCCTAGGTTTGCACAGCCGACTAACCAAACAGCGCTCCGAGCTCAATTACTAAAAACCCAGTCAACAGCACACCAGCCACTGAGCTTGTCCATCAAGTGGCAACATATCTCTGGAGCTGATAACAAATGGCCCCATCTCCCACGAAGGCTGTGCTTCTACAGTGTCCTACAAACAGCAGCCAGCAGGTCAATGCTTAACCATTAACTCCAGAAGCCCGAGTCACAGACCCAAATGAAGTGCTGTAAAAATTTGAAATGAACACTGATACTTCTTGGTGGCAGCATATTCAAGGGAAGTCTAACGTTTAACATGCCTTATTTCCTAGTTCTCTTATTTTTTTTAATTTATTATTATTTTTTACATCTTTATTGGAGTATAATTGCTTTACAATGTTGTGTTAGTTTCTGCTGTATAACAAAGTGAAACAGCTATACGTATACATATATCTCCATATCCCCTCCTTCTTGCATCTCCCTCCCACCCTCCTTATCCCACCCTTCTAGGTAGTCACAAAGCACCGAGCTGATCTCCCTGTATCTCCCTGTGCTATGTTGCTGCTTCCCACTAGCTATCTATTTTACATTTGGTGCTGTATCTATGTCGATGCTACTCTCTCTCTCTCACTTTGTCCCAGCTTACCCTTCCCTGTCAGAACCTTTTTTTTTTTTTTTTTTTTAATAAAGGAACACCCATACTGCTCTCCCTAGTGGCCGTATCAATTTACATTCCCACCAACAGTGCAAGAAGGTTCCCTTTTCTCAACACCCTCTCCAGCATTTAT
Source organism: Neophocaena asiaeorientalis asiaeorientalis (assembly GCF_003031525.2). Taxonomy (NCBI): domain Eukaryota; kingdom Metazoa; phylum Chordata; class Mammalia; order Artiodactyla; family Phocoenidae; genus Neophocaena; species Neophocaena asiaeorientalis. The sequence goes on from NW_020172364.1 coordinate 3,021,298, forward strand.
TTTTTCTAGATTTTTTGATGATGGCCATTCTGGCCAGTGTGAGGTGATACCTCATTGTAGTTTTGATTTGCCTTTCTCTAATGATTAGTGATGAGCATCCTTTCATGAGCTTGTTGGCAATCTGTATATCTTCTTTGGAGAAATGTCTATTTAGGTCTTCTGCCCATTTTTGGATTGGGTTGTCTGTTTTTTTGATATTAAGGTGCATGAGCTGCTTGTATATTTTGGAGATTAATCCTTTGTCAGTTGCTTCATTTGCAAATATTTTCTCCCATTCTGAGGGTTGTCTTTTGGTCTTGTTTATGGTTTCCTTTGCTGTGCAAAAGCTTTGAAGTTTCATGAGGTCCCTTTTGTTTATTTTTGTTTTTATTTCCATTTCTCTAGGAGGTGGGTCAAAAAGGATCTTGCTGTGATTTATGTCAAAGAGTGTTCTTCCTATGTTTTCCTCTAAGAGTTTTATAGTGTCTGGCCTTACATTTAGGTCTTTAATCCATTTTGAGCTTATTTTTGTGTACGGTGTTAGGAAGTGTTCTAGTTTCATTCTTTTACATGTAGCTGTCCAGTTTTCCCAGCACCACTTATTGAAGAGGCTGTCTTTCCTCCATTGTATATTCTTGCCTCCTTTACCAAAGATAAGGTGACCATAGGTGCATGGGTTTATCTCTGGGCTTTCTATCCTGTTCCATTGATCTATATTTCTGTTTTTGTGCCAGTACCATATTGTCTTGATTACTGTAGCTTTGTAGTATAGTCTGAAGTCAGGGAGCCTGATTCCTCCAGCTCCGTTTTTCTTTCTCAAGATTGCTTTGACTATTTGGGGTCTTTTGTGCTTCCATACAAAGTGTGAAATTTTTTGTTCTAGTTCTGTGAAAAATGCCATTGGTAGTTTGATAGGGATTGCGTTGAATCTGTAGATTGCTTTGGGTAGTAGAGTCATTTTCACAATGTTGATTCTTCCAATCCAAGAACATGGGATATCTCTCCATCTGTTTGTATCATCTTTAATTTCTTTCATCAGTGTCTTGTAGTTTTCTGCATATAGGTCTTTTGTCTGCTTAGGTAGGTTTATTCCTAGATATTTTATTCTTTTTGTTGCAGTGGTAAATGGGAGTGTTTTCTTAATTTCTCTTTCAGATTTTCCATCATTCGTGTATAGGAATGGAAGAGAGTTCTGTGCATTAATTTTGTATCCTGCTACCTTACCAAATTCATTGATTAGCTCTACTAGTTTTCTGGTAGCATCTTTAGGATTCTCTATGTATAGTATCATGTCATCTGCAAACAGTGACAGTTTTTCTTCTTCTTTTCCAGTTTGGATTCCTTTTATTTTTTTCTTTTCTGATCGCTGTGTCTAAAACTTCCAAAACTACGTTGAATAACAGTGGTGAGAGTGGGTAACCTTGTCTTGTTCCTGATCTTAGAGGATATGGTTTCAGTTTTTCACCGCTGAGCATGATGTTGGCTGTGGGTTTGTCATATATCCTAGTTCTCTTCTAAATCATGATTTAAAAAATTAAGAAAAATATGGTTCTTTTTCCTGAGCCAAAATTATAAGGTTAGTTGTATTCTCAAAGGCATTCCTGTGGCATCTAAAAATAGAGAGGTTTATGGGAAGGAAGAGCAGATTTGGCAACACCTTTCAATTTCTTAATTTTAGACCCGAGTCTTCAATAAATTATAATTCTCTTTAATGTTGCTTGTTTAACCCTGTTATCTCAGTACCCAAAGGGAATGACATCCTCATCAACAGATCCAGTCTATGCTGTCCAAATTCACTAGTGTTTTAGAGAAATGCCAAAGTAAACACACCCAAGAACGTTGACCCCACATGAATGCAGGTGAGAAGTCAGTTTATTCACCGGATCTCCTTAAATCAGTGGGTTCAAATGCCAGTTCTGAAGAAAGCGGGGCGGGTGTGTGTGGAGGCCTAGTTTTAAAGACAAGTCTGAACATTGCCTGTGGTTATTTGAAATTAAGTTGGTCCTTTTTTTTGGAAAATTAAAGAGGGAATGGCAATATCACTTTTAGAGTGATTTAATAAAAGGAGTCCTATCTAGGTCAACTGTATAGTTAAAGCTGTTTTTATTTAGAAGGAGTCAACTTAAGTAGAAATGGACTCAAATTATGGAAACACATTGCTTTTAGGAGGCAGAAGCTTCAGGCTAAAGGTAGAATAAAGCCTAGGAAAAGATAACGGGGTTAAACATATATCCTTCTTAGTTATTTTATCTTTGGCAATCTGGCAGATTTCAGAGACAGGCATCATTCTAGAGTAAGAACAAAAGGCGGGGGAAAGATACTGGAAGATGAAGAAATGTGAGTAGTAATAATGCCTGAAGACCATCGTGAGAACTGTGACTTGGAGGGTACCTAGAAGAGAGTACAGCACGGGGAGGACGATGATGGCTGCTACCATGTATAGGATGCTCGCCCTTTGCCAGCCTCTGTGCTTGTATAAAATTTGCACAAATTTATTCAACCTTCACAACAATAGGGCTTAGTAGTATCCCCATTTCATGGAGGAGAAAACAAGCTTAGGCGTGGTTTACTTGTCTAAGACACACAGTCCAGATGTCTCTGACTTCCTACCGCCACACTGCATGGCCTCTGGGCCCCACTTAGCTAATGAGGTGGCTCGCACACTGGAGCTGCCCCTTCTGCAATGGGGAGCACATGGTGCCATGGGAAAGCACTAGATCAGAGGCCACTGAAGATCTCAGTCCCCGATGGGGGCTGTAACAGGCCCACCTGGCCTGAAATGTGGCACGAAACATGTGGGTGCTGAGCTCCTCACCTGACAGTGCCGCTGAAGAGCACCGGCTCTTGGGGAATGATGGAGAGTTTGCTCCGGAGGTCAGCAAGGCCGATATCACTGATTCTCACTCCATCGATCTTGATACAGCCTCCAGATAACTCCACCAGACGGAAGAGGGCCATGCCCAGAGAGGACTTCCCTGATGAGTCAGAAGACGGGCAGAAAAGTCATTCAATTAGCAAATTCTGTGAAGACAAAACTGGTTTATTCTCAGGGCAACCTCATCTATTTTTCTATTTCTGTTCAATCATTATTTCAACTGATTAACTCAGGTAATGTATAAAATGATAGCCAGAAACAAAAACCAAAACCAAAACCAATGAACTTTCCTGGGACTTCCCTGGAGGTCCAGTGGTTAAGAATCCACGTTTCCACTGCAGGGGGCACGGGTTTGATCCCTGGTTAGGGAACTAAGATCCCACATGCTGCATGGTGCAGCCAAAAAAAACCCTCCCAAAATAATTAACTTTCCTGAGCTACCAAGCATATACATTTACATCACACAGCTCCAGCCTAAGAAGGAGTGGGAGGGACCGTTATACTCTCATGAGAGTAAAATGGAGAAACTCCTCCTTTTCACCTTAGGAACAGGTACACAGGGTTAATGCTTCTCAGGCAAAGTGAGAACAGACAGCAAGGAGCTAGTGGCAAGTCAGAGGACAAGCTGTTTTCTCTCTCTTCTGTCCCCTTATCTTAGCTGAGAGAGAAACAAGACAAGGCCTTGCATCACTGTGGCAGCTGGGAAATGGAAGAAGTTCCCGGCTAAACACACAAGGGAAGGTGGTTTGGGCTTGAGAAAATGAGTGGCTATAGATTCTCTACCACAATAGGAAAATGCGGTAGAAAAGCAGGTTTGGGGGATAAAATAGCGAGTTCAGTATCACGGTGATAAGCAGAACAGCTTTGCTTAATTGACTTTTTTTTGGCTACATTGGGTCTTTGTTCCTGCGTGCAGGCTTTCTCTAGTTGCGGCGAACAGGGGCTACTCTTTGTTGCGGTGCGCGGGCTTCTCATTGTGGTGGCTTCTCTTGTTGTGGCGCACGGGCTCTAGGGGCAAGGGCTTCAGTAGTTGCAGCATGCGGGCTCAGTAGTTGCGGCACTTGGGCCCTAGAGTGGGTGGGCTTCAGTAGTTGTGGCGTGCAGGCTCAGTAGTTGTGGCATGCAGGTTTTAGGGCACATGGGCTTCAGTAGTTGCGGCACGTGGGCTTCAGTAGTGGCGCATGGGCTCAGTAGTTGTGGCATGCGGGCCTAGTTGCTCCACAGCATGTGGGATCTTCCTGGACCAGGGATCGAACCCGTGTCCCCCTGCATTGGCAGGTGAATTCTTAACCACTGCGCCACCAGAGAAGTCCCTTAATTGACTCTTCATTTAAAAAATGATACAAGTAATTCAAGCAGATTTAACATCAATCTCCCATAATCTCACTACTGCTTTTTTTTTTTTTTGGACACATTTACTTTTAGTTTTTTCCTCAGAGTTGAGATCATACCAGAGAAATAATATTGTAACTGCTTTTTCCTCTTAACATTACCTAGCAAGCACTCAATCATATTATTACCTTTTCAAGACAAAGTTTTAGTGGCTGCAACAAATTCCATCATGTGGCTGTACTCTTACTTATTTAATCAGTCCTCTAACGTTGCACATGTAGTTTATTTAAAACTTACTATACTAATGCTATGGCAACCTGGTCAGTGCTCAAACTGCTCTTATCTCAGACGATTTCCTTGAAATGGATTCTCAGAACGGAAACTACTTTGTCAAAAAGATATAAATATTTTAAAAGCTCAGTGTTCTACCCCACCAAAAAAAAAAAGGTTTGACATAGTCCTATCTATCTACCATTCTGCAAGTCAGAATGTAGACAGTTAGATGTAGAACCACAGGTTTTTATCTGTTAGAGCAGTTTTCCCAATTTTTGACCCTCCTCCCCTCCTCTGGCTCCATGTTCTGAAAGACCTCTCATGGCAGCCTTGTGACTGTCTATTCAGAGGTCAGTGAGGGCACAAATACCTGCCTCACCCCAGTGTTTGCAGCCACAGTCCTGCTGTTGAGATTTGACCCCCATCAAACAACCTGTGGGAACCCAGAACGTCCATCTCCCTAAGGCAGGAGTTCTCAGGTCCATCTACCAGAAACGAGCTGGGAAACCTGAGTCCATGTAGCAGGACAGTTCTTGATGAGGCCTCTCTTCCTGGAACTGGCTTTTTCAGGACTGGAGGATCTGGTTAGTGGCCCCTCCCAGGTAGAAGGGAGGAGGTGGAGGCCCTCCCCAGTGCCGTAGCAGTGGTTCAAGATTTAAGCTGAGGAAGGAATGGCGCTCAAATAAACAGGTTAAGTTGTTCCACTTTAACAAAAGATCTGAGACTGGACTACCTTTGTACTGATGGAACGTGCTGGTAAAAAAGGCAATGAGGTCCTCACAGTGGTTACAACCATGGTAGAGAGCCAGGGCCTATGACATAGTCTCAGAAGAAGCTTATTAGGATTACAGTTTAGACTTTGTAAGTCGGGCTATTTATAATTATTTTATTTTTGTTTATGTCTCTTCTGTCATTACTCATGGTTTAATAAAGTCCTGGTGAAAATTTCGGTCTGTCTTACCTGTGTTAAAGGGAAATCACAGGAAGGGAGGTCAGTCAGAACTTTCAGGGGAGCAGTGCACCCCTGGGGGCCAATGTAGCAGAGGGAATTCGAGGGAGAAAGCAAAGTAAGAGCCGTGGGGACATTCACCCTCCTTGGCTGGGCATTCTCTTTCCAATGCACAAGCCTAGAGGCAGTATCTTGTTTTGACATGAAATAATTCCTTCAAAGAGGAAGCAGCTTTTCCTTTTCTCCTTAGCAGGTTCTTTAAAGTAAATTGGCTCGAAAAGACTTTTTTTTTAATGGCAAGAAAAAAAAAAGCTAAAAGAGTTTTGATGCCAAGGAAGCATGGAACTCAGAAAGCTAATGAGAAGTGACTCAGAGAGACCTCTTACACAAGGGTAAACAGGTTAGTGAAAGAAGACAAGACTCAATCTTGAAATGTTATTCAGGAAGGAAAGACGGAAAGAAACACATTATTCAAGTCTTGACTCTAGAAATCTAAGGGGCATATAGTAACACATTTCTAAGAATAAGAGTGAAATTAAATGCCTAAAATGAAGGCCTAGTCTCTATTTGCAACTGATGTCAGATCAAGAAAATAATTTCTGTCTTCAAAGGAACATAGGTTCCTTACTTAGAATGATGTTGGCTTCTGATAAATATAAGGCTATACAGGTAACACATCACAAAGACCTTAAATTTTTTGTATATTTTGACTTCACAGAAATAAGGATGTTCACTGCAGTGCTATTCATAATAGTGAAAAACTGACAACAACCTCAATGCCCTTCAATTGGAACAGGGTTAATATAAATGATGGTACATCCATAAAATAGAATTTTATATAATGCTGCATAGAAATCATGTCATAGAATATTAATTGACATGGAAAATATTTGATAATTTTAAAAGTAGGCCATGAAACAGTGTGTATAAAAGGACCTCATTTTTGTAAACACATTTGTTGATAGAAGAAGCCTAACAAGATATCCACCAAAATGTCAGCAGTAATTATCTCTGAGTAATGGAGCTATGGGCGCCTTTCCCCTTTTGTACTTTGCTATATGTTCCAAATGTTCTGCACTGAGAATGTATACTTTTATGATTAGAAAAAGCATTAAATGTTATGAAAGCAGGGTTGAAAATAAGCCTAGAAAAGTGGTTTCAGAGACCGAGACACTAACTGCTCATCTAACAGGAATCTGATATGAAGGGATGAGACTGGTATTCAATAAACAGGAAATCATGGGCCCCAGACGTGATTCTGGTAGGTTCAAATGTTTCTCCAGAGAGGACATCCTTACCCGATCCCGTCCGTCCCACGATGCCAATCTTCTCCTTAGGTTTGATGGTGAAGGACACTTTCTTCAAGACCAGGGGGAGATTTTCTTGGTACCTCATCTCTGCATTCTCAAAGGTGACCTCTCCTTCCTGCGGCCAGTCAGAGGAGGGAGACTTGTTCTTAATTCTGGCAGGTGCTTCCAAGGAAAGAGTCTGGGGAGACAGAAGTGGCTGGTTTAGACTGACTATAGATTCTGGGGGAGCTGCAAGGCCCTGTCACAGAGAAGTAAAACGAGGACACCCAAAGCAACCACACAGAGAAAGCTGCCGCTCTGTTCCCTTGCTGTGAAAGAGACCCCTGGCAGTGAATGCTCATCACCAGTAAACTAGACAGAGACAAAGTACAGTGGTCTCTACACTTAGCACTTTACAACAGCTACTAAGCAGCAGCTCGGGAAGGGCAGTGGCTTTCAAACTGCCTTCTGTCATAAGGAATTCTTCCCCAAAACCTCCTTGGAGGGACTCCCCTGGTGGTGCAGTGGTTAAGAATCCGCCTGCCAATGCAGGGGACACGGGTTCGAGCCCTGGTCCGGGAAGATCCTACATGCCGTGGAGCAACTAAGCCCGTGCGCCACAACTACTGAGCCCGTGCACCACAACTACTGAGCCCATGCACCACAACTACTGAAGCCCGGCTGCCTAGAGCCCGTGCTCCGCAATAAGAGAAGCCACCGCAATGAGAAGCCTGCGCACAGCAACGAAGAGGAGCCCCCGCTCGACTCAACTAGAGAAAGCCGCACAGCAACAAAGAACCAATGCAGCAAAAAGAACCAAAAAACCAAAAAACACTTCCTTGGAGACCAATGTGAGGCATGAAGCCTTTCATCCCTCTTCAAGCACAGCAGTTTTTATTGGAATTTTTTGAAAATATTCCCCTTGAAACAGGGTTCCATCATTTGAAAACCACTGGGCTGAACCCAAAGGAAGGAAAGTACATTTATTGAACATTAATGAGACCCTGGTATCCTGCCTTCTCAGTCAGTCCAGGAGAGACAGACTCTACTCCAAACTCCACCACTAATAGCTGCGTGGCTCAGACATATCACTTCTTTACTCTTCGTCTTAGTTTCTCATCTGCAAATTGTGGGGAATAGATTAGATGATTTTGGAAATCCATTCTAGCTTTAAAATGCTGTGTTTAATACAACCATTGGATAATTTTTGTCATCAACAGTCACACTTCACGATGCTTTAAAACTCTCTGGTGACTAGTCATGGAGCTTATAGCCTCATAGGGAAGTAATGGCCAAAGACTGCAGTGTTCTGACAGGCGGGGGTGGAGACTGAAGTCTAAAACTCCGTGTTGGGACAGGCATCCAGGTTGGGGACTGGCAGTGGGGCTCCAGTCCTCAGGAATATGACTGGTTTGTGCAGAGTATACTCTGTACCACGGCTGACCATCACCCTGACCTTTCCAGCAAGAGACTCACACCAATAGTGATATTAAATCAAACACTACACACTCACAAATTGTCCACAGACCAGAGCACTGGGCCAAGAGACTCATGTATAAACATGAAGAATAGCCTTTAGCAGATTTATCAGATAGCCATCCGCCATTCTTTCTGATAACAATCATTTATAAGTTTAAGAAATACCCTATGACTGATGAGGTTCATTGACAAAATAAATCAGCAGGGCATGTCTCTACTAGAAGATGCAGTTTACATAATATACTCGTTCTCAGTGAAAGGCTAGTTTTTCAAAACTATGTTTGTAAGTCAACGTTCTAGTTGGAATTTGGAATGTATTCATTATCTGTAAATAATGATATAAATGCTAATAAAGTCTCCGGGCAGTTCACAAAATAGGTAACTCCTGAGAAATAGATTAAATTGAGAATCCTAACTACTCAGGACTCTGCTTCTCTCTACAGACAACCGTTTTCGAGTTCCAACTATGATACCAGCAAGACACTGCCCCATGGCAGGGCTGCAAGGGTTACTGGGGAAAGGTGGGAAGAGCTAGATCATCTCAGTACCGACTCATCAACTGGTTTCTGAACTGTGAATGCAGTTTAGAATTAGCTACGGAGCTTTTAAAACGTCAGAAGTCTGGGTCCTATCCCAGACCTATTGCATCAGAATCTTCAGAGATGAGGCCCGTGTTAGTCTTTGCCTCAAGCTCCATATGGGATTCTGATGGCCTTCCCTGGTTAAGAACAAGTAAACTAGACTAAGACTTGAAATAATACATGGTTTTAAATAGTGTAAGGAAAATGTTACATTAGTCACCTTAACTGAATTAATGAGATTAGTAATACTTTGGGGACTGCCCTGGTGGTCCAGTGGGTAAGACTCCATGCTCCCAATGCAGGGGGCCCGGGGTTTGATCCCTGGTCAGGGAACTAGATTCCACATGCACACCGCAACTAAGAAGTCCGCATGCCACAACTAAGAAGCCTGCACACCGCAACTAAGACCCTGTGCAGCCAAAATAAATAAATAAAAGGAATGCTTTGGAAATTAGCTGGTGAACATAGGTTCTCAATCAGGCACAATTCACAAATATATTTAGAAAATCTTAAGATATTCTCTTCTCCACTCCACACATGCTGGAGAGACCGCTGCCTCTCCTGTGGGACAAGATAAGGCAGAGAAAACAAGTAACCTCCTGGGACATTTACTCGAGGCTGTAAAAGGGTAAAACTGCTCCATGAAAAGTCAGATTGTAGCAAAAGGCCTGTAGTAGCCTGACCTTGATGTAGTGGTTGATCCTCTCAACTGAGGTGAAGCGAGCTTCTGTCTCAGATGCCAGTCTGACAGTAAACTGGAACAGTCCTGTTAACTGACAATGGAAAACAAGAATCCGAGAGAGAATTTACTATTAATACACACCAGGCCAACGCCAGAAAACCTCCTTCATCTAAGGGATCACAACTCAAGTTATAAGAACTAACTGGGCACATGCAGCAGCTGGTTTTAGGGACTGAATCATTCTCTAAATATTTAAGACAATGCCTAATAGCACCCAATCAACTGCAATTCTCAGTGAATGCAGGTGGCGTTCTGGTACTGCTGGCACTAACTTCCCTGTATCTGAGGGCTTTCCGCCCATCTTTACATTTCCAGTAATTCAACTGTAGCTGAATAACTGCTGTGCTTCATACTTGTATCTACACCTGATGTAGTAGTCACAACAAAAATGGAGATTATATCAACCTGTGCACAGCAGTGAGAATGCTTCCAGCAAGGTCAAATAAGAGAAATGAGGCTGGGCCAAAACTGAACGCACAGCCCTTGTGTGCCTCAGACTGAGGACTCTGAAACACAGTATATATAACACAGATTCTCCCCCCACCTCTAATAATCAAGGAAGTCTGCATAACATGGACAAATATTTTTGGGTATCTGTGAAGATACGTATCTCTTCTTAGGTTTCTTTTGGCTACTTATTTTTATCTTTCCAATATAGAAAAATGTCAAACGTATACAAGAATAGAGAGGAGAGTATAATGAACTCCCATGTATCAAACATCCAACTAAAAAAATTATCAACTTACAGCCAATATTGTTTCATATATACCACCCCATCCTTCCGTATTATCTGGAATCAAATCCCATATAGGCTATCATTTCACCCATAAATATTTCAGCTTATATCTCTCTAAAATATAAAGACTCCTTAAAAACAACCATTGTCACATCTTAAAAAGTTAGTAACAATTCTTTAACATCTTCAAATATCTAGTCAGTGCTCAAGTTCCCAATTGTTCTTTGATCTATTTGAAGACCTTCAACCATTCCTAGGAGCCAGAAGGGTTTACATATGTAACAGTATTGGGAAAATCAGGGGCCTGAAAATAAAACACACAGAAGAAATGTATTGATATATATTTCTTAGAAGACTAGGAAGAGGCCAGAGATGAAAGGGTAGTGAAGACAGAAACCTACAATTAAGAAACCATTTTCAAAATCATATTTATTTAAGAAAAAAATAGCACCTATTTCATAGACAAATGCAACAGAGTTAAATCCCTTTATTCCTATATAGTCAACCTTCAGTATCCATGAGGGATTGGTTCCAGGACTCCCGCCAATAAAAAAAAATCCACGGACGCTCAAGTCCCTTATATAAAATGGCATAGTATTTGCATATAACCTATACACATCCTCCTGTATCCTTTAAGTCATCTCTAGATTACTTATTATACCTAATACAATGTAAATACTATGTAAATAGTTATAAATACAATGTAGAAAATAGTTGGGCAAAAATAAATAGTTGCCCACCTACAGTAAATTCAGTTTTGCTTTCTGGAACTTTCCGGAAATTTCTCCCCACAAATACTTTTGATCTGCAGTTAGTTGAATCTATGGGTGTGGAACATGTGGATGTGGAGGGCTGACTGTACACCAGTCCAGAGTGTTACTGCCAAAGCAGACAGGGAAAAGCTCTAGGAGTCGGAAGTAAAACAATGGCTTAGGGTAGAGCCCCCTACCAGCTCTGTCCTAGGCCAACATACGAGCAAGAGGACGCCCCCATCCCAGAGACTAACCTGGACAGCATAGGAGATGGCAAGCCCCGCGTAGGCCGGGGGAATCTGCCCGTGCATGAGAACAATCATCAGCCCGGTGGTGGTGATCAGGGCAATGCTGATCAGGTCCAGCCGCACTGCCAGCCACCGCATCGCACACGTGAACAAGAAGAAGGGTCTCTGGTTGTTATCCAGTAGCTCCTGGTACCTGTGAGGAAGACAGAACACCTAATAGGCAAATAAAGTACCACACAACCCTGGTCATGGAGGATGCCAAAGCTCTGGTGAGTTATGGGTGGAGGGCTAGTACTGAAGTACTACTGTTTGTAACCAGGAGTGTGAGATGGAAACTTAAGGAGTGTGGAGTATTCCAGGCTCCACAGACAGGAGGACACGAGGGTTTTCTAGTTTTACCCTTTCAAAGAAACGTGTTAAAGATGCTGGGGAAAGATATCTACTTCAACAGCATAGGGAAAGCAGGAGGGAAGGAGACCAAATAGAGAGGCTGCTTAAGCTTTAGAAAAATGTTTTAGGTCAGGGGTCATTTCCTCAAAGAAAGAGAGGTTACAAAGGTAAACTGCAGAAATGGCACAAGACCAGAAAAAAGGAAAACCTTGGACCGAAAGTGGAAATTGCCTGCTGACACACTTGTCTCCCAAGGCCATGGAGCAAAGAACCAGGAGCAGTGATTTCAACCAGAGCAAAAAGACCTAGACAACCTTTGTCACTGCAGGAGCAACACACCACTGTCACCAGGGGGCTCAGAGAGTAGATCACGCCCCACCTGAAACTCTGGCACCTACACACAATTAGAACTCCAGAGTGGGAGATCTGGGTGGGCAAATGTGCTTTGCTTTAAAAAAAAATCACTACCTTCCTTACAATAAGATATGTGCACTTTAGAGAAAATTAAGAAAATGCAATAAAAGAGGAAAATGTAAAATTTCAGTACTCTCACCACTCAGCTAAAACCAGAGTTAATATTCTGCTGCATTTACTCCCGGCATTTTTTTCAGTGCACTCACATTTCTGTGGGTATGTACATACACATGTACACGGTCAGCATATTTCACTTTTTTCACTTAAAGTTAGGATGCATTTTTCTGAATTGTTTAACTAAACCTTCCTATTTTAGAGTTCCTTTTTAACATTAATTACTTAATTTTTGGAATGAATAATATACTCTACAGGACAGAATATTCACAAGGTACAAAAGGTTTTATCCTGAAAAGTTGGTCTTTCTCCTTCCCTCCTCCAGCTACTCAGTTCCCCTTTCCAGTGGCAACTATTAGTTTCTTATGTGTCCTTTCAGAGATATTCTAAATGTTACAGATACAGACACATAATTAAAAGGAGCACACAATACCCGCCCATCTGTACCTTGCTCTTTCACTAATATACCTTGGAGATCATTCTATCAGTACCTAGAGAGCAGTCTCGTTCTTTTTAGGGGCCATATCATATTCCACCACATGGGGACAACAGAGCTTATTTAACCAGTCCTCTACTGAATGACCTTTAGTCTAATTCAATCTCTTGTTAACACAAATCTCCACAATGACTATATATGTACATAAATTTCTCATACAAACAATATTCAACAGCTAAATAAAATGTCAGTCTAATGTCAATGAATGTCTTTTACTGTTCAAAAGATAAAAAAGTAAAAAGAAAAAAAATAATAATAAAAAGCAAAACTCTGAGACTTCCCTGGTGAGGTGGTTAACAATCCACCTGTCAATGCAGGGGGCACGGATTCGATCCCTGGTCTGGGAAGATCCCACATGCTGCAGAGCAACTAAGCCCATGTGCCACAACTACTGATCCTGCGCCCTAGAGCCCGCAAGCCACAACTACTGAGCCTGCATGCCACAACTACTGAAGCCCATGATCCTAGAGCCTATGCTCTGCAACAAGAGAATCCACCACAACAAGAGAATCCACCACAACAAGAGAAGCCACCGTGGACCTCCCTGGTGACGCAGTGGTTAAGAATCCACCTGCTAATGCAGGGGACATGGGTTCGAGCCCTGGCCTGGGAAGATCCCACATGCTGCAGAGCAACTAAGCCCATGTGCCACAACTACTGAAGCCCATGATCCTAGAGCCTATGCTCTGCAACAAGAGAATCCATCACAACAAGAGAAGCCACTGCTATGAGAAGCACATGCACCGCAACAAAGAGTAACCCCCGCTCTCCACAGCTAGAGAAAGCCCACGCGCAGCAGAGAAACAATGCAGCCAAAAATAAAATAAATAAAATAAATAAATTTATAAAATAAAAATTAAAAAAATAAAAGTAACCATTCCAAAAACAGCAGAACAAAACAAAACAAAAAAACAAGAGAAGCCACTGCTATGAGAAGCACATGCACCGCAACAAAGAGTAACCCCCGCTCTCCACAGCTAGAGAAAGCCCACGCGCAGCAGAGAAACAATGCAGCCAAAAATAAATAAATAAAATAAATTAATTAAAAAAAAAACAAAACTCCATCAAATATAGCCATTCAGAACTGAAAGCTAACAGACTCCAAATCTGTGTTTTGTCTTCCCATTTGCTCAGAAGGGAGTTCCACCAAGCAAGTGAATCTTAACCAGAGATCATTAAATTACTAATACTCTTAGTAATGAGCTTTATAATCCGGAATTCTGACCTTGAAAGGCTTCTTAAACTCTCATTAAATGCTGAGATGCTGGCTCCCCATTGAGCCCTCGGGCCCCCATTGAACTAACCTGTGCAGAAATTCCTGCCCTTTGTTGTAGGCATGGATGGTGGCAAGGCCCTGTATGCTGGATGTGATGTGGGAGAGGAAAGGTGACTGCGTGATATTGTCCAGACGCTTCAGCTCTCGGATCAGAACCCTGGAGAGAGAATGTGTTCTGTGTCAGAGGGGTAGACTAGCAACTCTGGCTTCATCCTTTGCCCTGGAAGACATGAAGACTTCCTGTTTACCTGGAGACAATGTGCAGAATTGAAAAGAGGATGATGAGGGGCCCCACTGCCACAAGGAACCACGGGAAAACTCCTGCGATCATTCCAACACAGAAGAACACAAGGATGACGTTCTGGATGAACATCTCAGCCTGGAACGGCAGGCGCACATCGACTGGGGAAACCGTAAAGGAACACGTGTCAGATGCTGGGATCCACAAACCGGGAAAATGGAATTTTAAATTTCCCCCAATTTTTAAAAAACAAAAAGAGGCTCCCTAAAATCCCTATCTGAAAGTTATGATTTTTGCCTTTTAAACAGTCCGATCAAAGAAAAACCTGGAAACCTGGTTGCTCTAATTTTTCTTATCCCAAGAGCATTTAAGTGACCTTTCTCCCCTGTGCCTTCTTTTTGGTTCACTATGCTGCCCAACCCCTTTAAACATTTCTTCCACTTTGCAAAGTAATATATGCTTGTTGTAAAATATTTGGAAAATAAATATGCAAAAAACTTAAATAAACATAGTCTTTATTCTTACCAATATCCATGAACTGCAGCTAACATTTAAGAAATTGTTCATCATGGAGATTTTAAACATACACAAAAGTTGAAAGAGTATAGAACCTCCAACAGTTATCAACATTTTCTTCACCGTTTTTTGAACATCTCCTCCCCCCGCCTATTTTCATGCAAATCTGAGACATGTTGATACCACTGATTTTTTTTTTCAATCTTTTTTCCATTTGTCTGTGTGTATGTGAGTTTAACAGAAATGGGATCATGTCATGCACATGTGTAGCACTGTTCTGTGTATCAGTGATGGTTTTGATCCCTTGTTACCTCTGGCCATGGCTTTACACTGGCCTATCAACATCTGAAACAAACTCCTTCTATGGAGGCAACACAGTACAGTAGTTAAAAACATTAGCTCTGGGGTCAAAAAGATCTGGGCTCAATTCCCAGCTTGTTATTTAATAGCTGTGTGATCTTCAGCAAGTTATTTAACCTTTCTAGGCATCAGCTTTTCCGTGTATTCAGTGGATGAAACGATATCCACACCTCATAGGGCTGCTGTGAGGATTAGGATAACGCATGTAGAATATTCAGTACACAGTAAGCCCTCAATAAATGTCAGGCAGCATCCCTATCATTGTGGGCTACGGGAGTATAGTTGACCCTTGAACAACGTAGGGGTTAGGGACGCAGACCCTCTGTACAGTCAAAGGTCCACATATAACTTACAGTCAGCCCTCCATCTATGTGGTTCCTCATCCATATTTCCATATCTGCGGATTCAGCCAACCTGTCGTTCAAGGGTCAACTGTATTTAAGTTCTGGTGCTGGCACAGTCCATGAAGCATCCAGCATCCAGCAAACCTGTCAGAGGTTACAGGTGTCCAGGAACCTAGGCACTACCCGCAAGTAAATATGTGTTTTGGACTCTGAGATGCCCCTGTCCAAAGACTCTGTGCTAACTCGGTGCTCTGAACTGGTTTTCAGTTTAAATAAGATCAAATAAGAACTCAGACAAAAGGTGAAAAAGCAGATAGGTCCTTAGCCTAAAGAGTTTGCAATGTGGAGAAAATGCCAAAACTAAAATGTTCCTGACGCAAACATCGATAGCCACTGTGCTCCAGAGCACAACAGAGAGAAGCAGTGAGAAATACCTTCATCCATGTCTTTGGAAAACCTGTTGAGAATCCTCCCAGTGGGGGTAGTGTCAAAAAACTTCATAGGGCTTCGAAGGATCCTTCGGAAAAGCTCGTCGTGGAGCCGGGAGGAGGCTCGCAATGTGCCCTGAGGGGCAGAGCACAGCGTGATCAGAGATCCGGGACTCAGGCAGGCTCAGCTCCCACTCCACGGGGTCGCAACTCCACAGGACATCGACGCCCAAAGCCGGGAGAAGGGCGAATGGTCGTGGAGGAGGGAGGTGGCTAATAGGAAAACGCTGAGGCTGATGGGATGCAGGTCACTTCGGAGAGGGCCATCCTGCTTTAAAGGAGCTCCCTGACTCAGAGTAAACCTGAGGGATGCCAGGCGGAATCCTAACCACACAGCCTCTGGGGAAAGGAGGAGCAGAGGCCCCCACCGGCGCATACCTTGACAAAGACCACTCCGCGAATGGCTTTCAGGATCAGCATGACTGCCATGGAGAGGGCGTAGATGCTGGCATAGTACTGCATGAGAGGATTGTCCTTCATGCTGCTGCTCACAGACGTCCTGTTTTCCTGAGTCACTGTGGTGTTCTGTTTGGAGGCAAGGGTCTGTGAGGCAAGACTCCCAGGGACTGCCAAGAACCCCGCATCAGGGCCATTCTTGGCTCAAGGGAGGGTACAGGATAAAAACTCTGGGAGCTGGTTGAGGCAGACACAAGGCAGACTTTGCCCTGCTCCCTCTCTCTCTTCTTTCTTTTCTTTTTTTTTTTTTGCGGTACGCGGGCCACTCACTATCGTGGCCTCTCCCATTGCAGAGCACGGGCTCTGGACGCGCAGGCTCAGTGGCCATGGCTCACGGGCCCAGCCGCTCCACGGCATGTGGGATCTTCCCGGACCGGGACACGAACCTGTGTCCCCTGCATCGGCAGGCGGACTCTCAACCACTGCACCACCAGGGAAGCCCCCTCTCTCTTTTCTAAGGACGACAGCAGGCAGCCTACAGTTTGCTACTGATAAGCTCTATTGCTCCGTGAGTTGGTCAGGGAGCAATTATCTGCTGAGGTTACATTAGGGACTCATCTCTTATCCTGGGTAATCCTTGTTCATTGCTTCTTTTAACTGAAAACTAGAACAGTTTCCCTAAGGAGAGACAGGGACTATGGAGAGATGGCCACTTTATGAGACACATAATTTTCCCATTAATGAGGAACCTTACCCCACTTCCTTGCTTGATCCAGTAACTCAACCACCAGTTGCTGAAGGCGGTACTGCCCACGTTCAGCATGAAAAGGGACAGAATGACCAGGAATGCCAAGGGGCCCCCAGCAGCCTGGATGTAGACACCATATACTGACCAGGGCACGGAACCCTGCCCCTTCTCTTCCATTTGCACAAGCTGCCCTAGGTAAGGAAAAGAGAAACGCGAACTCAGAAAGGAAAGGCTGCTTTTCAAAACTAAGTCACCTGTAGAACAGCAGAATCAAAGGGAGCCTACAGTTTCACAGAGCTCTAGATGAGAATTATTTCCCCTTCATCAGGAGCATTCATTTATCCATGTAACGTTTACTAAGCACCAACTATGAACCAGGCCCAGGATGAGGTCCTGGAGCGGTAACGAAGATTAAGACCAGGTCCCTGCCCTGGAGATCTGGTTCAGATCATCCTTCCACAGTCTAGTAGGACAAACAGGTAAATAAATACATAATTATAATAAAATGTGCGAACTCCAACGCTAGAGCTATTTGCAGGGCAGCATGGGAACATCCAGGAAATGCACATAACCTACTTGCGGGAGCTGTGAGGGGCTTAGCGGGGCGTTTTCCCGGAAGACTTTCTATGCAGTCCATATTGCGTTATTTATTTATTTTTTTGGCCGTGTCACGTGGCTTGTGCGATCTTAGTTCCCTGACCAAGAATTGAACCCAGGGCCTCAGCAGTGGACGCGTCAGGGAATTCCCCATACCATGTCTTGAAAGGTAAGCCAGAGTCGGCCAGATGGGGAAATGATGGGCACAGGTGTGGGGAAACAGCAAATCGGTATACACAGATATCCAATTCAGCATGGCTGGAACAGTCTGTGTGCCTAAGGAGTGGCAGGAGATAAGGCTGATTAAGGAGGCTCTGGTCAGGGGATAAAGGCATTTGAACTTTATCCTTCAGACAAGAACTTCTCAAGAGAATGGGCTACAGGGGTGTAGAGATTTGACTCCTCGGCCCTGCTGTGCACTAGATGGGCCTGGGATGGTCAGACCAGCCACCTCAGGCAGCCTCTACCATGCATCCCAGGGGCTCAAAGAAATAGTGGCATTTTTCTGTGTGTGCCAAATCAAGAAAAAGATTAGAAAATGCGGCTTTGACATTGGGAGGCCACTGAAAGGCCTCAGGCAGGAAAGTGAGTTGGCTGGTTTTTAACTAGATCTCTCTGCTGTTCATGTGGAGGACTGATTTAAAAGGAGGCAGCTGTAAGAGTCTGGGTAGATGATAAAGGCCAGAACCAGGGCCATGGCAATGGGGACGGGAGTTTCAGGAGGTAAATTCAGTAGGACGGCGTGACTGACTGTGGGAGGAGAGAAAAGATTCCAGGATATTTCCTAGGGGCTCCGTGGGCTGGTCAGGTGATTGATGCTGACAGGAGAAAACAGAGAAACATCCCCACAGGAAGCAGCCTCTCCCCTTTATCATATATGATGTGTAATTACCTTGGAACAAGCAACACATGCCTTGAGCACTTTGCGATGTGAGTCTCCAGGTTAGTGGCTATGTAAATAAGGACAAATGTCCCCTAAAGACATTCTATTTTTTTTATACTGTCTATGGCAGGAACTGACAGATGTCTCAGGCTTCTGTGCTGTGTTTGCTTTGTGTGTGTGAGAGTAAGGCATCTCAATTCACACCAGAATTCAAAAGCTCATATGTGGCTAATTGAAAGAAAGACAAGAGGCAGGGGGAGTGGTAAATCAGGATGGTCACCTCCTAACGCCAAATGCTTTACGAACAAGGAAATGAGAAAAGCAGTGGCAAACCCAGGAAAGGTCCTGGATTCAACACGTCAGGTGAGGAGGTGACACAACAGAAAGAACTTTAAAACAGGACTGCATTTTTATTTATTCTTCTTCTTATGCTTTGCAAACTGACATGCAGCTTCAAGTTCACAAAAGTGAAAATGCCTAAGGTATTGCATATAGCTTTTCTAACTCCCAAGATTTGTTTCAGTTGATAAGATAAAGGGTTTAAAAAACAGGACCAAGGACTCTGGATAGGAAAATCAAGTAGGAAAAACCTTGGCGGTAACTCTTCACCACAGCCCTGCTGCAGTCTGCTTGGGACAAGCAGAGGAGTGTATCATTGTAACAGGGGAGGTTCTGAGAATGTAGGCATTCTTAAAGCTGGCATGCCTCTGCATTGGTTGGCATGACTTTTAAAGAACAGAGATGAACCCACGATTCAATTTTTGCTTAGTCAAGATGACTCAGCTATGACTACCTACACCTCACCCCACCCTGCATAGGAAAAGAGGGCATAGGATTAAAGGACATTCTTGTTGCCTTGCTCGGCTTAAGAAAACACAAAGCGCCTCATGGTCTCCCAACAATCATACAAAAATCTGGTATTCTAGAAATATAAGGCCAGGCGCTCTACAACACACAATGCTATTAAACAGCATGAATTACCACATGGCGTAATTTCTGATAAACTTTTTTTTTTTTGGCGGTACGCGGTCCTCTCACTGTTGTGTCCTCTCCCGTTGTGGAGCATAGGCTCCGGACGCGCAGGCTCAGCAGCCATGGCTCACGGGCCTAGCTGCTCTGCAGCATGTGGGATCTTCCCGCACCGGTGCACGAACCTGCGTCCCCTGCATTGGCAGGCGGACTCTCAACCACTGCGCCACGAGGGAAGCCCCTGGTAAACTTTAATGACACACTTTCCACATCTTTCTGTGTTGCCAAAATGGTGCTCATGAACGTCCTGGCTGGCTGATACTCTCAAGAGCATCATCAATGTGAAAAAGAGAGGCAAACATCAGGTTCTTATCAGGCCACGCTCCAAAGTCATCATCTGGTTTCTAACTGTGATGGTGAAACATGGTTATATTGGCAAATTTAACTGATGATCACAGGGCTGGGAAAATTGCTGTGAACTTAAACAAGTGTGGAGAGATCAGCCCTAGATTTGTTTTGTTTTTGCTGTACACGGGCCTCTCACTGTTGCGGCCTCTCCCGCTGCAGAGCACAGGCTCCGGATGCGCAGGCTCAGCGGCCATGGCTCACGGGCCTAGCCGCTCTGCGGCATGTGGGATCTTCCCGGACCGGGGCACGAACCCGTGTCCCCTGCATCGGCAGGCGGACTCTCAACCACTGCGCCACCAGGGAAGCCCCAACCCTAGATTTGATGGGCAACACAAGATGTAGAAAAATGGCAGGTCCCATCCTCTCAGTTTGGTTTCATTGTACTGACAACCTCATCTAGCATCATGGACCATGAAAAAGCAAGTGTGTGAAAACACACTGGAGGGAAAACCATGGGATCCTTTTTCTAGGGATGTAATAAATATGTGCAAATAAAATGCTTCAGTGGAAAATAAAAACTAAAAAAAACTTTAATGACAAATCTCAAAAAAGTTCATTACCTTCCTCTGGCTTCACTGCTTTCTCCTTCTTTACTGACCCTGTTTTAGGACACTTGTCTTGTGTTTTCTTCTGTGAACCACTGGTTTCCTTTTTAGAATTAATCTTAAAAAAAAAAAAAAAAAGTGTCTCCGTCATCATGATATGGCCATTCAGACAAATGTCCAAAGGACACGTTAGCGAATCATCCATCGAGCTGCTGCTCTTATTGAAAAGAGACACATCCAGCTTCTTAAAAGTTAACTTTTGTAACTTCCCCAACTCCTTAAATCTTTGAGCTGGGTTCCTACCATTCCACTGACACTGCTCTCCCCAAAGTAACTAAAGACCTAAACTCCAAACACAGTAGCCTTTATGCTGTTCTCATCCATTCCAACTTGTCCAGAGTATTTGAGCTGGGGTCACTTCCATTCTTTCCATCTCTGATCCCCACATCACTAAATCAAATCATAGATCTACCATGGGATGAACTTCCGCTTCTCAGCCTGCTTTTGCAGCACCTCCACATTCTGGACCTAGCCTATCCATGCCTCACATCACATTGCCATTTCCCACTTCTAGACTTTTATCCACCTGGTTCTTCACTTGGGATGCTCCTCTCCTCTCCCAACGCAATCACAATTGTCCCCATTCAGATGGATTCAAATCTTAATTCTCCCTGAGGCAACTTAACACTCCTCTAGAATAGAGTTCACCCTCCCCTGTTCTCCCAGGCACCTGTTAGTACTTTCACAGCATGTTGCTACATATGTGACCTGGTGTTGTTACATATGTACATATGTTGTTACATATGTACGAGCATAAGAGTATTGGTCTTCCCTAGAAGACGGCAAGTCCCACAAGGACAGAGGTGACATCTCACTCATGGTTATAACCTACACTGGGCCCAGCACCCAGAACTGCCCATAATGGGGCATGCTGGGACTTACGAAACATTCATCAAATTGAACCTGAGATAATAGAAACTACTTAATGTTCTCCTTTCCAAGTTCCTCCTATATCTTTATACAGGAAATTCTCTATACATAGTTTATTACATTTAATTCTATGTCACTGTCAGCCTCATGACCCCAGTTTGCTCTCCAACTAGATTTTTTAAATTGACAGTGAAAAAAACATCAGAAAATAATATAAAATTTAGAGCCACATCTGGAACATAAGATAGGACTCTAAATTTTATATTTACCACAGTGCATAAATAAATGCACTCTCTAAAGAGAAAATTACCATTTGTTGACCACTGACTGGGATAAGAACATTACATATTATTTCAAATGCACCAACTCAAAGAGGCAGGTGCCACCCCCATTTTTAAGATGAGGAAACTGAGGCTCAGGAAGGTGAAGTGATATACTGAAAGCACGCTCCTTCACTCAACATGCTCCCTCTCGATATTCCTTTGCTCCTTGGACATTTCATGTTTTAGCTTCTCTCCCTTTCATTTTCCCCTCCATGTGTACAGTGAGGAGGAAATGATCTGAAGAGCCCAAAGCACCGTGAGAGTCACAGGGAGAGATCATAAAATCCAAATCTGGATCAGGTGTCTCTAGAGCAATTACTGATGACACTCGCAATGTCAGAGTTATATCAAAAGGCCTAAAACACATCATGAACAATGAGTTGTACTGAACCTGAAATCAAACAGGATGATACCCAAACACTGAAATAAGAGTCCCAGAAAAGGTCCCAATAACTTTTTGCTTTCATCCTACTCAACATCAAAATGACCTAGTAGCTAAGAAGCAGCTTTTAGCCCAGCCTGAGTGAACTCCTAGGACCCAAGGCGACCAGAGGATATAAAGGTCAAGACGAGAGCCAGCTCTACGTACGCCCTTGTCTTTGCCTAACTCAGAGCCCAGAATGGGCGGCCAGCTTTCCGTGTTGCTGCAGGAGGCCCGGCAGTGCAGCACTTTGGAGTCGAACTGACCTTTCCAGCAGGCTGTTGAACCCTTCTGAGCCCCCGTTTCCTCAGCTATACAAGTGGAGGATAATCGTATCTGGCCGCAGAGCTCTGTTAAAATGGCTGAACAGGATGACAGCTATAAAGTGCCTAATCCAGGAATTGGGACACAGCTGGTACTAGTTAATGAGTGCCAAGTCGGCAGCCAAGACACCATAGATAATTTTCAAATGTATGCAGTACTTAATGTCTCTTCTCTGCCACCTTATTCATTTGATTATTAAGAAAGGAGCTTCCTAATGTTTCAGTCAGGATTTGATGGAGTTTAGGAAGCTAAGTTATGACTGAACAGCAGCACACACTGAGCCCACGTCCTTCTCCTTGTCATTGCCTTGCTGATAAACTCTCAGTGACAGAAGATCTCGGTTCTCTAACCCCACAACCCTGCCCTCGCAGAATAGAACCAGTATGCGGACTAAAGCACAGCAGTCTGGTCACCAGAGAACAGGGCCCCTGCCAACAAGACACGGACAATGAGTTCAGCTGAGATTTCTCCATCACTCACTACGGTCCTATCTCTCTTGCTGGAAAGACACACACACACACACACACACACACACACACACACACACACACACACACACACACACACCCCACGAATCTTACCTCAACTGGGGGTGTCTCTCCCAGCAGCAGGTTATTAAAAATGGTAGCATAATCACCATTTAGATTCATCAGTTCCTCGTGGGTGCCTCTTTCTGTAATACAGCCCTCCTTCATGAAGATCACTTCATCACAGTCAGCCAGGTACTGGAGACAAAGACAGGGACAACATGGTGTGGCTGATACTTGTGTGAATACTTCCAAACGCCTAGACCTTAGTTCAGCGGTTCTCATCTGGAGGTGAACAAGCCCCCCAGAGGATACTTTGCAGTATCTGGAGACATTTTTGGTTGTTACAGTTGGGGGGGAGGGGGTACTACGGCCATCTGGTGGATAGAGGCCAGGGATGCACAGGACAAGCCCCCCACAAGAGGGAGCTTTCTGGCCCCCAAACCCCACTGTGCTGAGACTGAGAACCCCTGCTTTAGTTTGTCCTGCCTCGTGATGTAGTTCAAAAACCAGTTCCTCTAATTTTTGACATAAATCTGCTGATGAAGCCACACAAAGGCCCGCATTAAACCTCACATCCCTTCCCTGCGCTCAGAAGTACATATAATTACAGTCTTTCTGCGGCAGAATGGGGGCTTAGCCCCCCAGACTTGACAACATATACAAAGCAGATGGTAACATCCTTGAGCTGCTCTCTGAAGTGGCTGCTGGTCATGGAACGACAGAGGGAGAACTTGTTTTCCCTAAACAATTCCCACTCGTGCATAGATGTTAACACAACCCTTTCCAAACTGTCTCATACCCAAACTCCATTTTCAGTCTACTCCTCTCAGCCCTTTTACTTACTGATTTACATGCAGAAGCTAACATGCTCCAAGGATCTCTGATTCAGATGGCCATCTGATATAACAAGCTTTATTAGTACAATGGAACAGGGGGCTATTTGCTGAGGAAGTGAACACTCATGATTCCAGGGACCTCTAGGAGCCCCACAAAGGTACCTGGATCAAGCCCACCTCCCTGTTTCTGATTTCTCAAGCCAAGGTGGGGAGCCTGGGGAAGGAAGCACCATACCTGTAACTGGTGGGTAATGAACAGAACCGTCTTCGACTTGAGGTGCTTCTGGATAGCACTGTTGAAGATGTGGTTGCCCACGTGGGCATCTAAGGCACTGAGGGGGTCATCCAGGATGTAGATGTCTCGGTCACTATACAAGGCCCGGGCGAGGCTGATCCTCTGGCGCTGCCCACCACTTAGGTTGGCTCCGCGCTCGCCAATCTACAGGAGCCCAGAAAGCACGGGAAGCCTCCAGCTCAAGTCCAGAACAATGCTCAGTGATCACCCCAGTCACCTCACATCTCCCCCACCCAAACCAGCTTCTTCTCTTCACTTCCCCACCTGGATAAAGTGCTGCCATGTCCTCCAGGGCCCACACAGAACTGGGGGGGCATCAGCCCGGATGCCTCCTCCCTTCCCACCACCATCTGGTTCCTAACCAATCCTGTATCTGAGCCTCGCCACGCCCTCTTGATGTCCCGCTACAATCCATTCTCCATGGGCAGAAAGACCTTTCCAAAACACAAAGCTGACCATGTCCCACCCTTGCTTAGTCCTAAAGAACATAATCTAAGTCCCCAAATATGGCAGACAAGGCAGGCCCTTTACCACCTGGTTTCCCGGCAACTCTCAGCCTCCAGTGTCAATCCCCCTTCCATACCCTGGGATTTGAGCATTTTCAATTGTGTGTCTATTATGAACACACACTACCACTGTCATGCCTTCTCCTGTACCGTGTCTGCTCAGTTCTGGCGTCCTCTCCTCTGTGAAGTCTCCCCTCCCCGTCTCCACTAACACCCAAAAGAAAGGGGACTCTTTCATCAGCCTATTTTGTGCCTATTTGTCGGGATGTCTCTCTCGATTGTAAGCTTTTTGAGGACACAGACTATTGTCCTTTTCTTTTATATTCCCAGTGCCCCCAGCAGCTTCTGCACATGCAGCCGGCATATAACAAGCACTTAATAAATATTACTAAATAAACGAATGAAAAAAAATCAATTGTCAAAAGGCAACTGGCTCTGTATTTTTAAAAAAATCTTATCCTTAAAAAAAATTCAATTAATTCAGAGGTTTTCAAATAAGAACATGTATGAGAATTACCTGCAGGGCTTGTTAAAACATATTGTGGAGCCCCACCCTTAGAGTCTTGGATTCAGTAGGTCTCGGGTGTGGCTGAGAATCTGCAGTGATGCTACTGATTTGCTGCTAATCAGGGGACCAGGATCTGAGAACCAGTCAACTAATCAAACCATTCAAATCTGGTTTGAGGGCTTAAACTGAAGTCAGCTGAATAAAAGAGTCAGCCCCAGAGACCTCCAGGACAGGTCATGGGAGGTGAGTGTCAACACTGAAGGCACTAGCCAGTTCCAAAGACAAGCCTCTGGGAACTGTTCCAGGGCAGAGAAGCAAAGAAAGGCGGGTTTGTGCTAAGGACTCTTTCTTTCTAGAGGGAGAGGCCTCTCTAGAAACCATGTGTGAGTAAGGAAGTTGGCAGAATGAAGTTCAGGGGAAGAAGCTCAACAAGCACATGCTTGACTTTGGTTTTAAAAATGAATAGGGTAGGGGCTTCCCTGGTGGCGCAGTGGCTGAGAGTCTGCCTGCCGATGCAGGGGACACGGGTTCGTGCCCCGGTCTGGAAAGATCCCACATGCTGCGGAGCGGCTGGGCCAGTGAGCCATGGCCACTGAGCCTGTGCGTCCGGAGCCTGTGCTCCACAATGGGAGAGGCCACGACAGTGAAAGGCCCGCATAACGCAAAAAAAAAAAAAAATGAATAGGGTAGAAAACATGGAATTCTGAACCAACAATGGGATTTTGTTTAAAATCCACATGACATGAAATATTTATATGCTTAAAACAGGTAGTGTTGGGGCTTCCCTGGTGGCGCAGTGGTTGAGGGTCTGCCTGCTGATGCAGGGGACACGGGTTCGTGCCCCGGTCTGGGAAGATCCCAC
Organism: Neophocaena asiaeorientalis asiaeorientalis; assembly: GCF_003031525.2. Lineage (NCBI taxonomy): Eukaryota > Metazoa > Chordata > Mammalia > Artiodactyla > Phocoenidae > Neophocaena > Neophocaena asiaeorientalis. The sequence goes on from NW_020172364.1 coordinate 3,047,253, forward strand.
ATGTCGCAGAGCAGCTGGGCCCATGAGCCATGGCCGCTGAGCCTGCGCGTCCGGAGCCTGTGCTCCGCAACGGGAGAGGCCACAACAGTGAGAGGCCCGCGTACAGCAAAAACAAACAAAAAACCAGGTAGTGTTGATATTCCTGCCCTAAGGACCAAATGCTTTCCTAACATAAAGTCCCAGAGAAAGTAAAACTCCCGTGTAGGTTCTTCTCCCATGCATTTAAGATGTACTCCTAGGAGGTGGCTCTGGCATAGCCCTGCCACCTATCTTCCAGAATCCTCTCTGCTAAACACCCTGGCCCACCAGGGACAGAAGACTTGTACCTCCGTCAGGTCACTGTTGGGAAGGATAGCCAGGTCAGGCCTCAGGCAGCAGCTGTTCAGCACAGAGTTGTATCTGAAGGACACAAAGAGACCCAGCATCAGCGACACGGTTGGGGTAGAGCCTGCTGACTCGGGCTGCCTGTGTCTCACACAGCCAAGATGAAAGCATGACAGAAACCAAACATTCCTTGCCTTTCTTCATCAAATTCCTTCCCAAAGAGGATGTTGTCTCTCAGAGTGGCATTGAGGATCCAGGCCTGCTGCGCCACATAAGCGAAGGTTCCATTGACTGCAATGCTGCCCTCTAGAAGTGACATCTAGGGAAAGAGACACCATCTAATGGCATCACAACGCAAAACCATCACCCTAAACCAGCAGAACCCCCGACATTCCACAGCGGAGTTGAAAATCTTGGCAATTTCCTTGGATACTTTTTGAACCCAAATCTGGACCTCACCTTTGTTCCACAGAGAGCAAAGCTACAGCAGTAGCTACAGCAGTCAAGAAAATCAAAGTTCTCCTTGCTTACGTGTGATGGGAGCCCAGCATAACCCATGACTTGAATGAACAAATACTTCATTCAGCAACCCATAAGCTACTTTATTATCCTCCTTTTTTCCTAACTGCAAACTGTTCTAATTGAAGGAAGCACAAGCAGAAGGCCCCTGCAGAATTCCCCTGGGGAGTATGCTGTAAAGGTTTAGAGCTAGTCCCTGCCTCAAGATGAGTGCAGGTCAACTCATCCACAGAATTAATACAGGCTGTTGGCTACATCAGCTGCTTCTGTAAAATGAAGACCAGAGGGGAAAAAAATTCCAGTTAGACATCAACTAGTATTGCTGAGTATCTACACAATGATGACAGACCCTCCCCTCCAACATGAAGAGACTCCATGATGAGCCATGTGCTTTGAATTGTGTTTTCCATTGCAGTGGTCGACATGAATCGATTTACCCATTTTATGCTCTTTCAGTGCTCCTTTTGGAACTAACAGTAGACGTTTGTCTTGGGTTAGGAATGCTATAGCTTGAAACAGTTTCATTAACCAATCTGCACATACAAGTTTGTCCTCTCAAACATGGTAATGCACAGTGTACACACACAGGCCGTAACGCAGTACCACAACTGCCCCCAAACAGGTAAGTACACTGATAATGCATTCAAGTCTTCAGAAACCCCCTGAGGGTCTAACTGTGGAAATCCAGCTCTCTCGGCTGCTACAGTACAAACACCCCACACTGTAGACCGCCAACAAAGAGTTACACTCTAAAGAAGCAGGGCTGACCGGTATTCCCAGACTCTCTGTCAGAGAGAAGGCTGTCAGGATTTGATCCAGAAGCAAAGACCCACCCATTTTTCAATTTAACCGCTGCCCACTAACCCTTCTTTCCCCTTCACTCCACCTGTGTCTCTCATCACTGGCCCTGAAATCTGGCTGATGATCGGAAATCACATAGGAGGTCTTTGGCTTTTTACGAAGACCACTGGCTGAGCCCAACCACTGTACAGCCTCATAAGGCAGAAGCGGGTGTGGGTGGGAAGCTGCACCTCCAGATGATTTGAATACAGGCTTCCTCAGACCACCCCGGGCGCCACTGCTCTAGAGGAGAGCCACAACTCCATCAACTGTGACAGTGACGCTGAACAGGACCAAATATTCCACAGACTGGACGCTACAAAACAATCTTCCCCAGCCCCTTCTCCCATTTGTTTAATTTCCTCAATATGGAAAAATGACTCAGAGGACTTCATCCATCAGGAGGAATAACCTTAAGTTTATCCTCATCTCACCCAACAAGTCAAGCTAGTTTAATCCAAATGCTGACAGCCTTCTTCCGGGCCCTCTGAGCACTATTCACTCACTGCCCTGTGCTGTGCTTGTGTGTCTAGAAGGCCTAGCACCCCAACCAGACTATGGACACTCCTCTTTTTTTTTTTTTTTTTTTTTTGGGCAGCGCCACGTGGCATGTGGGATCTTGATTCTGCAACCAGGGATCAAACCCACGCCCCCTGCAGTGGGAACATGGAGTCTTAACCACTGGACCTCCAGGGAAGTCCCAGAGCATGGACTCCTTGAGGGCATAATTCTTTCAATGGTTAGGCTGAAAACAGAGTGGGTCTTTACTTCTAGATCAAATCCTGAAGGCTCTCTCTCTGAGAGGGAGGCTGGTGAGGCTGGTCCATTTGTTGGCAGTCTGCAGTCTGTCCATCCCTTACCTCTGACATTTCCCAACACACTGTCCAGCATACCTATGGCACTCAGTAAATACATGCTGAAGAAAAGAAGGCAAGAGAAACAAATGACTCCAGCTGGGTACCAATCAGTCATTCAGCCCCCTTCCAGATACAGTGCTGTTGTTAAGGGGTAGGAAAGGCAGGGGGCAGGGTATGATACAGACCTAGGGTCATTTTGTTTCCACCTTTCCTGACTCTCTTCAGGAAATAAGTTCATTTTTCCTGAGACTCTGGCTAAGCAGAATCCAGAGAAAGAAGCAGAAAATGCCAAGGACAATCACAAAATCTTACCTGGCCTAAAATGGATGAAATGAGAGAGGTTTTTCCACTTCCCACACTGCCACAGATTCCAACCAGTTTACCCTGGACAAAGCACACGAAAGAGGAAGGTCGTTAAAGCACTACTGACCATTCATCTCTAGGACTTCGGATTTCTTTCAAAAAAAAAATGTTGACAGTCCATCACTATGGGAATGTCATCCTGAGGACCCAGCAAGTCACTTACCTCTTTTCTCCCTCATCAGCCACCCACGTCATAGGGTTTCTGTGGGGATGCACTGAGGTAACAGATGTGTAAGCCTTTTGGAAAAATTAAATATGTGACAGACATTAAGGTATCCCACATCACTTTTAGAAAGGCCTACCCCCTTTCCTACTTTGTTGGTAACCCATGTTTTTTGATAACTTGTTTATTTTTCTTGTTGTTTTTGGAAGAGAGGACAGGACTCTTGAAAATTACTTTATTTTCATTTTATTTTATATGAGTTTTTTTCTCCAGGGTCTATAAATCATTTTCATAAAAATTATGTGCACTGTGCACTGTTGTTTCCATTTTTCTACAAAACACCTCCAAGAATCTGAGGGCATATTTTTACCATCAATCCCACATGAAAGTGGAAAACCAAGCCTGTGATTAACTGAATATCCTCAGGCAAAATGATGAGTTTTCCATGGGCAGTGTTAAACGTTTTCAAGAACAGACAGATGATTTTAACAGGGCCACTTGTTCAGCAACACTCTGTTGCCTCAAGACTGGCAGCGAGGAGAGGCATGGAGAGTGGTGGTGTGGAAAGAGCGTGGATTCTGGAGGCAGACAGGTCTTGATTTGAATCCCAGCTCCACCAGCACTTTCCAATTGTGTGGACTTGGTCTTATTACTTAAATGAATACTGTCTCTCTAACTGAGCTTTGAGCAACTTGGAAGGAGCCATCCTTGCAGGACCAAACACAGTGTCTGGTACTTAATAAAAGTATATTGGACAAAGTTTTTGACATGGTTCAGGAGGTTGAAAGATTACAGCCCGGTCATGATGAGGAGACCAAGTCACAGGCTCAGACTCTGCTCAGGTCGGTCAGGTTAACAGAGAAAACGCTGTTCCGATGACTAAGTGGTCACTAAAGATGTCAACAATGAAGTAAGTGCCTGGGGCACAGAAGACATCAGGTGAATATTAACTTCCTACCTCTTCCCTAAAGAGGGGGGCTGGGGGAATTGTGGTATCTCTTCAAATAGCTAAAGGTCTGTCATGTGAACGTGGACGGTAAAGGGCAGAAGAAGGATCAACAGATAGAAAGGAGAAGAGTAAATTTCAGCTGATTACAAGGAATAATCCTCTAATAGAGCTGATCAGCGATGTGATATAGTTGCCTCAATCAAGATAATCGTTATTAAATAAGGAGCCTGCTGTTAAAAGTTAATTGAAGTCTGGACTTCCCTGGTGGCGCACTGGTTAAGAATCTGCCTGCCAATGCAGGGGACAGGGGTTTGAGCCCTGGTCCGGGAAGATCCCACATGCCGCGGAGCAACTAAGCCTGTGCACCACAACTACTGAGCCTGCGCTCTAGAACCCGCGAGCCACAACTACTGAGCCCGTGTGCCACAACTACTGAAGCCCGTGAGCCTAGAGCCCATGCTCTGCAACAAGAGAAGCCACCACAATGAGAAGCCCGTGCACCACAACAAAGAGTAGCCCCCGCTCGCCACAACTAGAGAAAGCCCTTGTGCAGCAACAAAGACCCAACACAGGCAAAAATTTAAAAATTAATTTAAAAAAAGTTAATTGGAGCTATAAAAACTGACTTGTGTGCCCGCCAGGGATGAACCATGCTAGTTGTTGCAGGTGGTCTCATAGAGGACCATCTCCCCCAGCTCTTATCTATAGCTTCCAAGAGCTGGGAGCTTTTTGTTTTCCCTTTAGTCCAGCTCTGGATCTGTGTAACAGGCCTCACACCGCATTAGTACCCCCTAAGCCCACTTCCAATTAAGTAGATGAACATTCCTTACCACCTCCATTACCACCACCCTTGGTCCAGAAAACTCTTATGTTTTTCCTTGGTTCTTCTCACTTCCCTCCTTGTTTCCCTACATTCTCTTCTGAATCCAGAAGCTAGGATGATTCTCTTCATACATAAGTCAGATCACGTCACTCTTCTCCTCCAAACCCTCTAACGGCTTCTCTATCCATTCAGAGTAAAGCGGAAATCATTCCAGAAGGCTCTGGCACCCCAAGCCTCTCTGCCCTCAGCACCCTCCCCTCTCTCCCATGCTCACTCTGCTCTTGTGACAGGCACACTGCACACTCGGGGCCTTTGTGCTTCTGTTCCCTCTGCCTGAATGCTCTTCTTCCTCCACGTATCCATATGGCTCGCTCCTTCAAGCCTTTGCTCAAATACAGGCATACCTTGGACATACTGTGGGTCTGCTTCCAGACCACCGCAGTAAAGCAAATATCGCAATGAAGCAAGTCACACGAATGTTTTGGTTTCCCGGTGTATATATAAGTTATGTTTACGCTATACTTTAGTCTACTAAACGTGCAATTACATTATGTCTAAGAAAAACAATGTAAATACCAATTTAAAAACACTTTATTACTAAAAAATGCTAACCATCATCTGAGTCTTCAATGAGGCATAATCTTTTTGCTGGTGGAGGGTTTGAAATATTTTGAGAATTACCAAAACGTGACAGCGACATGAAGTAAGCAAATGCTGACGGAAAAATGCCTCCAGGCTTGCTTGATGCAGGGTTGCCAGAAGCCTTCGATTTGTAACAAATGCATTATGCCTGTTATTACTTTTTTTTTTCTTTTTTTGGCTGGGCCGCATGGCAGGTGGGATATTAGTTTAAGTGAGGCCTTCCCTTAAGAGGCCTATTTAAATTGACCACACCTGCTCCCCCCACCCCGCCCCAGCAAGCACTCTATCCCCTTTCTTCTTAGCCCTTTTACTTGTTTACCATCTATCTTTGCTCAGAAGAAGGTAAACTCCAGGAGGGCAGGGATTTGGGCCTATTTGGTTTTTCACTGCTCTATCCACAACTCTGTAACAGTGCCTGGCAGGGAGCTGGCACTCAAAAATGGAATGAGTAGATATACATACACCTGGAACCCTCTGGCTGCTGCATCTCTCAACATGGCGCTGGCTCCCAGTCATGTTCTGTATTTTAAAAACCTTGACCCTGAAGTGTCTAAGGCAGCCACTCTCTATAGGAGGACCTGTGGGAGACTCTAGTCCTGTGTTACCTGGGCCGTGACATCATATACCATAACGATCCTTTCCTTACATTAAAAAATAAAGTTACAAAAAAAAAATAAAAAAAAAAAAAAAAAAAAAAAAAAAAAAAAATAAATAAAGTTACAATAGAATTGCTGAGCACAGCATCACTGAGAGTACCTATTCTATGTCAGGTTCCGTGCTATGCACAGCCCAGTGCTAAGAAGCTCACACAGGGCTACAATAACTAGAAATCATTATTACAGCTCACATACAACTAAATCAAATCTATTCAGGGCAAAATTGTGGAAAACCCACTCGAATGCTTCATTTCCTTGCTTATAAAATGAGTATCTCATGACAGGAGATGTTATTCATTTCTATCGTTAAATGCCTAAATATCCCTTCTAGAGGTGGAACCGGCCAGATTTGCTCTTTAGTTCAAAACCACTCCCAGAGAGAAGGCCCTTTGCTAAAAGGACTGGCAGCTGCCTACCCCTGCCAGGATAGACACCTGGTAGATGGTTACCTCTTCAATTTCCAAGTCGATGTTGTACAGCGTCCTCTGCAGGCGGAGGTTCCCCAGGTGGGTGTGCTTGCCCTCTTCCTCCTCAGGACTGGGCCGCTCGTCACTGTCCAGGAGGAGGTGGCCCTTCTGCTCTGCCAGCACCGCCTGATGCTCAGTGGGCTGCAGCTGCCTCACCTTCTCTTTCTTGCCCCTGGCAGCCCTCTTGTCTTTTTTCGTTTTGGGGGTCAGCTTGGGTGAGTTCTGGAGACTGGAGTGGGAGGAGTCCCATGCCAAGGTGGCATTTTTCATCTCTATCGTGATGTGAGGGCTGGCTGGTTTTTTCTGTATCATGTGAACCTCTTCCATTAGAAACAAACTCTGATAGGAGTTGTGAGAGAGGTGCAAAGATGAGACACTGGATCAAGACCAGGGAGACAAGCCTAGGGCGTACACTCACGAAGCAAAACACATCAGGCTATACAGTGGAAGGAAGCTGAAGGGCAAAAGGTAGCTCATTAGTGTAGCCCAGCCTCAGGCCCACGGAGAGGTCACGGGAGTGTGGGGACACCCTCGGGATGGACAGGGGCCTACTTAACTGGCCCAACACTCGACGCTACCAGTTACATGCTAAACTACTCTTTCCTTTTCCACCAGTCTAATGTGGGCCAAGGGCTATTTAACTGACTGGTCTGCAGCCCCTGTTCTCACTCATGAGTCGCTGAGTAGCAGGTAGTAAAATGCAAGCAGGGAAACCAAAGGGCGGCCACACTGCTCCCCTGCCCAGACCCTCATCACTCTGTCTGCCTTCCAGACCACTCCTGCAGAACCCCCAAGCCTAGGCACTTCCCTCGTGCACATGTCGGGGGGAGAGGTAGCGCTGAGATTGTGACCAGGCCTAGCTCGCTCCGGTTAGAAAGGAGTACCTAAGGTTTTATTGACGGCGGAGTACATCTTCTCGCCAACAAGTTCTCATGTCTTCCAAGTCCTGCCTCGGAACTTGTTGAGAATTCAAACAAAGGGCTTGCGTGGAAGGGAAGGGTATCTCCCTCAGAAACATCCTTGGGAAGAAAGAAAGACTCTTCCCTCCCACTCATTCCCCAAGTCCCACTGAGGTATATCAGGGGAAGAGAAATGGAATGCTTGAAAAGCTAAATGTCTCTGAAATTAGATCTGAAACAGTGACCTTAAAACCTCTGCCCAGAGGGCTTCCCTGGTGGCGCAGTGGTTGGGAGTCCGCCTGCCGATGCAGGGAACACGGGTTCAGGTCCCGGTCCGGGAGGATCCCACATGCTGCGGAGCGGCTGGGCCCGTGAGCCATGGCCGCTGAGCCTGCGCTTCCGGAGCCTGTGCTCCGCACCGGGAGAGGCCACAACAGTGAGAGGCCCGCGTACCTCAAAAAAAAAAAAAAATTAGAGGGCTTCTCTGGTGGCGCAGTGGTTGAGAGTCCGCCTGCCGATGCAGGGAACACGGGTTCAGGTCCCGGTCCGGGAGGATCCCACATGCTGCGGAGCGGCTGGGCCCGTGAGCCATGGCCGCTGAGCCTGCGCTTCCGGAGCCTGTGCTCCGCACCGGGAGAGGCCACAACAGTGAGAGGCCCGCGTACCTCAAAAAAAAAAAAAAAAACCTCTGCCCAGGACCAACACGTGCCCATGACTTTGAACCCACTTCGGACACCTCCCTTAACCCAGTGATCTTCCCTATAGGGTGCCATCCCAGTTGGATTCCCAGTACGATTAAAATTTTTTTAAACGTTGGAAAGTCTTTAGAGAAAAGATGGCTTTTAATGGCAGGACTCTCTGCTTAGTTACCGAGAGCCCCTAACTATTTTAAAGTTTGCAGGTGCTATTAAATGTACCATATAATCCCCTTGCCTAAGAGCAAAGCCCTTTCTCCTAAATCCTAAACGCTTAAGCTTGCTCTTTGCATCCCTAAATTGCCACGTCTCCTATCCATTCCCAATCCCTGATCTTCCCAGAAATGTCATGTTTCTAAATCTCCTAGATAATCTTCACTCTTGGTCAACCTTTAAAAAAAGTAGTTTTTTTTTTAAAGTTCAGTTTTCTGAAAAGAGCCATTGGTTTCATTTGCTCAGAGCCTTCCTAAGAGACTGGGCTGAGAATAACATGCCAAATATTCTGCCCACCTTCACAGAGTAAAACCATATGCTGACAGAACTCCTATCATTTCTCTCTCCTAAAGAGTTACTAAATGGGTCTTGTAGGCCTCATGCACTATAAAAACTATGCTAGTGCCTCTGGCTTGCACAGCTCGTCCACACTTTCCCTTGCCACAGGCTCCCTGCAGCCCCGCACTCCTCCCAGAAGGATTTCAGCTTCAGGTCACTCTGCCTGCACATGCTGAGGCACACAAGCGCCCCACACACCTAAATTTATATCTACTTGGATTTGCACCTGCCAGGACAACAGAATCTTAGAGATACATAAACCATAAACCTCAACTTTACATCGAAACACTACTCTTACTCACTGAAGCAATCAAACCAGAATGTATCTTTTGAGCAGAAGAGGAGACTACTCGTAGGGTTGCCAGATAAAATACAGGATGCCTAGTTAAATTTTGATTCCAGATAAATAATGAATAGTCTTTTAGGATAAGTACGTCTCATGCAGTTATTAACTGGGTGGCCTGTGTTTTTATTTGCTAAACCTGGCAACACTATACTGGTGACTGTCTTATCAGAAAAGTTATAACGTGGCTTCTCACTGCCTTTCTAAAGTTATCATCCTCCCAGAAGTGGAGGCGGCGGGGAAGGAGGAGATTTGCCAAGAGGAATTAGCTAGAATGAGACTCATTCTCATGAGGCATACAACAGAGCTGGGGGTGATTTTGCTTCTATTATTAACTCTGAAGCTTCCTGGATAGAGGAAGGATCTGTAGCGTGAAAAGCCACCTGCTAAAACAGGTTCTCACTAGTAAGTGAAAAGAAGAGAGCTCTCGAGAAATAAGGGGGTTGGGGTGGTGTGTGAACAAATCTGTACTATAAATTCCTATTCCTTCGTCCAAAATGCCACCAAAGCCATTCACTAAAAAGGACAGAGAAACAAATAGGGGGACAAATTTCTGCTCAAAACATCTGCCTTAGGGGTGGACATTCTGCTTATCACAGATAATTTCAACTGATCTATCTTCAAGTTCACAGACTTCCTTTGTCACCTGTATTCTGCTACTAAGTCCATCCAATATATTTTCAATTTTTGATTAATATATTTTCTTAGCTTAAAATTTTTTTATTTGGTTATTTTCTTTATCTTCTATTTCTCTGCTGAGACTTTCTACCTTTTCATTTCTAAGGTCTTTTTCTGATAATTCCAACATTTGGGTCATCTCAGTATCTAGACTTTCTTTGTACGCAGAGTAATGTTGGATTGTATCCTGGGCATTTTGAATATTATATTATGAGACTCTAGGTCTTGGTTAAATCCTATATAAAATGTTGCGTTTTTCTTTTAGGAGGAAATCGATCCATTTAGGATGAGCTCTGGTCTGCTTCCTGTGGGCTGTTAAAAACAAGACAACAGGCCCCAAATGGAGTCACTTATGCTAAGCCCCATGTCACCAAACTGAGAGTTAACTATAGTTTCAGCTCTCCCAGAAATGGAATATTAAACAAGTCAATCAGGAATCACCTGATCAGCACTAGTTAGGTAACCTGCCTGATAGACCCCTGCCATCTCCTAAAGGAAGGTAACCTTATAATAACCAATGCGATTTTCTGCCTAGAATGACTTCCTTGTTCCTGCTCCCTTCTACCTATAAAAGTCTTTCATCTTGTACAGCTCCTTGGAGCTCCTTCTAGTTGCTAGATTGGATGTTGCCCAATTCATGAATCACTGAATAGAGCCAATAAGATTTTTTAAATTTACAAAAAAAAATCTGCATTCTTCAAAACTAGATATTGTGCATTCTGCAAAATAAGGCTCTGATTACAATTAGACCATTTCTTTTCACGTGGCTCTGGATCTTGGCCTTCTAGTAGCCAGGCTGGGGTGAGGGAGGGCTTGGGGCTAGGGTCGGGGGGCACATTCTTGAGGACTAGCTTTCCCGACCAAACAAAATTCACCTGGTTAACTATAAACAAGTAAAATATAAATAAATCTTGGGAAGCTATTCTCCATGCTTCTTAAGAGGAAAACCCAATTTGTTTTCTGCTGAACACCTAAGGTGATGATATTAATCTCTCAAACACCTGAGCTTCAAGCCTTCAAGGTACTGACCTGCTTTTGTATTGCTCTCAGCAGGCAAGAAGAATTAGCAGGAGCTACTCTCTGCAGTGGCTTTGTCAAGAGAGTCCAGCCACACAGGTGCTGGACATTTTTTTTTTTTTTAAGTATTAGCCACTTTCAAATATCTATCTCCCTCCACCCTCCCAAATATATCTACCTCTTGTATCATGTATTTGTATTATTCTGAAGGCACAAAAAACACAGTCAAGGCACAATCAACTAACCACCTGCAAGGAAAAAAAAAACCCTGATACGTACTTAACTGCAGTTCTCAGTATGATCTAGTCTTATGACTATTCCCATGTCACTGCATTACCTGTATCATGAGTGGCAACCACAGGGCAGGGAAAAGAATCAAAAAGAGCTTATTCCCGACAGTATTTTGGTAGAGGTAGATGCAGATCAAGGTGAGAAAAAGCTGACAGCCTCCTGATAATTCTAATTGCCTAGGTTTGAATCACTTAAAGACCCAGTAAATTATAACATATATCCATGTTAGGTCCAGGCAGAAGGGACTAGCTCTGAAGGGGAACACTGAAATTTTGGAAGCCCAGAACTAGGCTGTCTACAAAAGGTAAAAATTCATATTTCTTTGACAAGGTCCCCTGAGCCTCCTCCACTGTCCCCTTTCTTACCAACTTGCCGAAAGGCTAAAGGTGAAAAGAGCCAAGTGCAGCCAGCCCGTGTGGCCCATTGGAACAAAGGTAGCAGTTAGTTTTGCCACAGCTCCTGATACGGAGGAGGGAAGGGAGCCACTTACCTTAAATCTGTCGACAGCAACGGACGCTTCTGAGAGGGACTTTACTGAGAACGGTGTAACTTTCAAAGCAAAAGTCATGGAATTGAAGACAGTCACCACTGTGAAAGCCTGAAAATAGGAAAAGAGAAGAAACTGAGCCTGATGAGGCTATGCGACTAAAGTAACACGACGTCATCAATTTCCTTTCAGGTTTAAGGAGGGCTGTAACTGGACTGTGAGATGTTGGTAAGAGTCAGATATATTTCAGATATATATTTTTTAAGGTAGAGTTTTTGAGACCTCTAATTAAAATTCTCAGTGAATCTGAAGCAAACAATGACCTGTATTTTCAGAATTAAACCCAAAGTTGTAAAACAACCCGTACACTTATTTGTGCACTGGGGCTAAATCCCCACTCTTCCACTTCTCAGATTAACCGCATGAATGAAAGAAATCCAAATCTAGTAACCGGAGGACCAGAGCATCTCTATATGTGGTATTTCTAAAACGTCCCCAAGCCCTGAGGGCTCACTGACCTGTGCTGCTGTCAGATCAAAGCCAAGGGTCATGTGAACAGAGAAGGTCACAACACTGGCGATCACCATCACAATGGGAGCCACACCGACGGTGATGCTCTGAAAGTACCCGGCTTTTTCCAACATCCGACGTTCCTCCTCTCGGATTTCTAAGAATAAAAAGCAAGCCAGTTTCTAAAAAGCAAGTCGAAAGAAACCATGGGATATTGCTCCTCTGTCACCAAACAAGACTTGGTAGGTCTTCAGCCACCATGGGTTTTAAAACGACCCTGTAACATTTACGATGCAAAAAACTAGGTCAATATGGCCATCAATTACAATCACAAAAGCTGGCACACAAGCTTGAGGTTTGAAATGCATCAAGTCACAGGAATGAATCTAACAGAAAACAGTCACTACTTCTCAGTACAATGATCATCTTCTGCCTTCGTCTAATTCTTTTTGCAAATTTCTTTTGTTTAGAAGGAATGAACACATGAATCATATCTGCTAGTGGCAGTTTTGTTTGCTTCCCTGGTTGTTTATTTCTAGGTTAAGTACTTATAAGAAAGACTATACAACGATAATGGAGAATTAAAAAGGAACTAAGATTTACTAGGGTGCCTACTGTATGTATGTTGGTGCTAGAATAGAGGCTTTCACACAAAAAGCAGTAAGAAGATGAGTGAAATACAATTTTTGTAAGCAGAATGATTTTTCTTAAATATTTATAAAACTGACAACCTTATTATCAGAGCAACCATGGAGTACAAAAGACCAGGGAGTAAGAAGTATGACAATAAAGCGGTGAGGTATTTTCAAAAAATTTTCAAACATAAAAGCAATTTTTCTGGGAGACTATGAACTGACCTTTAAAGGTATTACCACTATCCCAAACACTGGGAAATATATTGAGAGCCAGCTCTCAAGTCATAGTTTTAAAAAATTCAACTCATTGCTTTAACATGTATCACATAACTTGCCCAAGTCTATAATGAGCAAGGATGCTCTTTTCAAGCTAAAACACACAGGTAAAGATACCAAAGTCAGGGGCTGAAGGATGAGTGGAGTCACAGAAAGAAGATTATAAAACTGAGAAAATTAGAATCTGAGAGCCGGAAGGGACTATCATTGGTGACCCTGCCAACAGGCTTGGCAGATGTCCTGTTAGCACCCAATTGTTCCATTCTATTGGCAACAAACTCACTACTTAAAGAAGGAGCCTAATCCACCGCTGGATGCTTCTGACCACTCATAATTAAAGTTTATGAAGTGGACACAATGTTCCTGAAGGTTTAGTCAACAAACCAAGCAGTGAAAATAAAACAGCTTCCTTGATCTGAACACTGTATTTCTATTCAACCCAAAATTGCACCAACTTTTAAACTTCTTTTTACTTTTTTATTTTTTGGCCACGCCACGCAGCATGTGGGATCTTACTTCCCTGACCAGGAACGGAACCCACGCCCCCTGCGGTGGAAGCGCGAAGTCTTAACCACTAGACCGCAGGGAAGTCCCCTGCACCAACTTTTTAACTGGATCATGTTCAGGTTAGCTCACTGTGAGATTATGGTCAATGAACAGCCATATCTTTTATATTTAAATTAAATTTAAATGTAACTATGTCTTCTCATTTGAACTCTAAAGTGCCTTTAAATATTTATTTATTTATTTATTTATTTATTTATGGCTGTGTTGGGTCTTCGTTGCTGCGCTAGGGCTTTCTCCAGTTGCAGCGAGTGGGGGCTACTCTTTGTTGTGGTGCGCGGGCTTCTCATTGCGGTGGCTTCTCTTGTTGCAGAGCACGGGCTCTAGCCGTGTGGGCTTCAGTAGTTGTGGCACACAGGCTCAGTAGTTGTGACTTGTGGGTTCTAGAGTGCAGGCTCAGTAGTTGTGGTGCACGGGCTTAGTTGCTCCGTGGCATGTGGGATCTTCCCGGACCAGAGCTTGAACCCGTGTCCCGTGCATTGGCAGGAGGATTCTTAACCACTGTGCCACCAGGGAAGTCCCCTAAAGTGCCTTTAAATATATTTTTCTTAAATTCACCTTTTTTAGGGCCCAAGATTTCAACTTTTGTTGAGATCTTTTGGAATGCCCAGCTAATGTGCTAATTATTCCTCCAAACTGTGTGGCATTTACATACGACATGTTTATGTCTGCAATGAATTTACGGATCAGGATCGGGGCAGGCACTGAGAACCTCGTGACTCAACACAAATCAATTATTTGAAAAGAAACCAAATTTAAAAAACCCCTGTGAGTGAGTGGCAGAGCGAGGCCCAGAGTCCAGCTGTCCTGACCTCCAGCCTAGCCCTTCTCCCAGCACTACCCCCAGGGTCTCACACCCACCTACCCGCAGTGCGCATGCACACACAGAGTGGTGGGGGCAGAAGTGGAGCTCTCAGCCGCCACTAGATACTGTTTTCTGTGATGCCCTCACGGCCAGACCAGAAAATTACGGGCTGGATGAGAGTATAGATAGGGGGCTTTGAAACTGAATGAATTACTCATAACCAGCTGAGTTATCTTGGGAAAAATCACAATTTTCTCAGGTCTCAATGTCCTCATTTGTGAGATGAGGTTATGGGTGCCAGTCTCTAAGATCCCTATCAACATAAAGCTCATAGGCTAGTATTAAGAACATAAGGTATTATGATCCTATGACATTAGGATTCCCAGTAGCTAATGTGCTCAGGAAGCACAGAAGCCAACATCCTTCTACCATTTACACATATGAAGTCTTTAAACTCACTTTGTACACTCTGAGAGAATGCTTTGACCCAGGCATACATTTTAATAAATTTAATGTAGGTAAGGACTTCATTCATCTTCTGGACACGGTCATCTGTGATGGTCACACATTTTCTCCTGAAATATGCAGTGATCCGTGATACAAACATCTGAAAGGAAAAGCGATGTCATGCCAAATCAGAGCTTATTCAGAGTTAGAACCGTCTAGTCTCTCTGGGAGATAAATCCGCTTAAGGTTATTGTAAATAAAGTGAGCATCCCGTAGTTGTACTGCTTTTTAATAAAAGTGGTCTATTAAATGATAATCAAATAGTATTTGACTCTTATCCTTTGGAAGAGAGTTAAGACAAGTAAATATTTGTCCTCAGAGTAATCACAGATATCCATGCTACCAAAGGGAAGCGGGAGAGCCATATCAGTTAGCATCACCTTGAGGTGGCGTGACTCAACCTCTCCTGTGTTACCTGGGGGAAGCAGGGGTCACCTGATGACCTCCTTCACTCACACTCCCTCTTTTTAAATCTCACTTAGGAGCTACTGCCTTTATTCAGGTGACATGTGACGTCCTCTGAAGTCAAAATGCTGCCTGTATGGATTGAACACTGTCTAGCTCTTTCCAGACATTTCCAAACCAGGTACCTGCTTAAAGGAAATTTCCAATCAAAGATGTGATACCTCGGTGGTGCCTACTATATATAGCCCAGTGGAAGTAACTCATCTGAAGAGAAGCTGCCAAAATACGGTAAGGAAGCTTACTCACCATTGCAGGATAAAAGAGGATAAAAACAGCTGATCCCAGGAAGCCTGTTGGTCCCAGAATAATTACATTATAAATCATGCCCAAGATGGCAATAACAGGTCCTCCAGCCAACAAGCTGCCAACGGCAGCTGCCTCGAACATCCTCTGTCCGTCGTTGGAGCACAGGTTGATGAGCTACGAGACACAAAGAGCAGTGAGTGGACACTGCGAGGACGCAGGCACTGCCTCAGGAGGAAGAGGAAGGACAGAACGGGGACCCAAGGGATGGAAAAAGCTCAGGTTGGGAGCTTTCTCTCTGCCCTGAAGCAAACACCCCTCGCTCACCTCACCCACGGACTTCTCCTTAATGTTCTTCAGCTTAAGGATCTTCTTAAACGCCATGGTCAGGATGGCCCCCCGCAAGCGGACCCCAGTTCGGTAATTCAATGCCCATGTCAGTGCAAGCGACCAAGAACGCACGATTTCTGTCAAGAGGAGGCCCAGGACTAACAGCAAGCTGTACTGGAGGTTAGACTCTGTGTCCTGGGTGTACTCCAGGA
The DNA here is from genome assembly GCF_003031525.2 of Neophocaena asiaeorientalis asiaeorientalis. Lineage (NCBI taxonomy): Eukaryota > Metazoa > Chordata > Mammalia > Artiodactyla > Phocoenidae > Neophocaena > Neophocaena asiaeorientalis. The sequence goes on from NW_020172364.1 coordinate 3,063,365, forward strand.
GGTGTTTCACCACGAAGGCCTACAGGGAGAAACACACACCACCGTCAGCTTCTCCACAGCACTCACACGCCACGCCACAGTTTTATGTTAAGTTAGAAAGAGGAGGCAGCTCCACTGTACAGTGATAAGTGCCTAAGCAGAGAAAGACCTTCTCGGAGGACCAACTATTGCTGACGGCCCACCTGCAGCTATTTACGCACAGCAATTTGCAGGAGGCAGGTCTAATTGGAAACTTTCTTCCTTCAGGACACCACCAAAACCCATACTCTTTCTAATGTAACATAAACCTGTCCATGAGCTGAAATTCATTCTCAACACACGGTCATTAAAAAGTATATATTTGACCTTATTTCCAGTATCTCCACACAGTGATACATTTCTTTACATGAAATTAAGACCCTTTTTTTTTTTTTTTTTTTGGGGCTTTTTA
>NW_020172364.1:3063843-3068480 GCF_003031525.2 Neophocaena asiaeorientalis asiaeorientalis
TTTTTTTTTGTATTTTTGGATCGTTTCAAACGTGCTTATTTGATAAAAAGGAACAGTGTACCTACAGTTGGACTGGGGAAGAGTGAGAAGTGCATTTGCAAAACATTCCTGAAAATAAACATCGGCAGTTTAATAGTACAGAAGAGAGCAAACAAAGCTGACTATTCAAAATCCAGAGACCCTCCCAAGGGCCCTCCCACACTCCCCGCGCCCTCCCAAAAACAAAAACATGTTACCTCAGGTAGCACATGTCTAACACCACCTGCAGGGAGGGAAGGCAGCAGCCCCCAAGAACCACCGAGTGCCACCTCCAGCTCTGAGGTCCTGCAACGCCGGAGCACACACTCACACGAGGCACATTCAGCAACAGGATTAAATACCAGGAAGTGGGAGGTAATGTACTTTTATTGAAAATGAAAAAAATAAAAAGTACCATCTTCAAAGAGCATCTCACAGACACTGTACAACAGGAGGAGCATTGCGGTAACATACATGGGAACATACAGAGTCGAGTTATACAGGGCTAGCCAGCCAACAGGTCTGGCCTCGACTGTTGTTTTAACTACACACAGTGGAAATTACAGCATAGAACCAATATCTGTTTCCAGAGTCCGGAGTAGCGCATCAAGCTGACAGCACTTAATCGGTTAGGGCTCCTGAAGTTGCAGTTAGCCTGCAATAGAGGAGATTCTCCAGGAATAAAGACCTTGCTGCTAAGGAAAGAGAATTAAAAAAACAAAAAACAAAACTGAAAACTCCCCAGAGAGTTGACTCTGCTTAAAATCACTGGTGCTATTGGTTCACTAGGCTGTGAGGAATGACCTCTGCTCTGGAGGGAATACAAAAATCTAGGCCTCAAGGAAAAACGGGTGGCATCCTTCAGAGTCTTTTCGAGTCCTTGCAGCTAAAGTTGATCTTGCCAAAAATGAAACAAAACAAACCACAGCAAAAGAAAGCCAAATCAATCCCCCTCCCCGAAGGAAGAAAATAAAATTAAGGAGAAACCCATTCACCCATCTACACCGAGCCTTATAGCAAAGGGTACTGTAGCTGGAAACCAGCGCTTGAATGACAGACAAAAATGGAGGCCAGAAGCAATTGTCCTGAAGCAGCTAACGCTGAATTCCAGAACCCAGACTCTCTCTGGGTAAATCGGTATTTCTTGTTTTTCCTGAGAGGAAATTAATATCAGATGTCGACTAGATCCTAAGAGATTCCCACCAATCAGATTTATGTCAAGTCTCAGTAAATAACCTGATCAGATAAATAGGAGATTTCAGATTCCAAGAACTATTGTATCCCATCTCTCCCCTCCCTCAGATTTTTAGGTTTTATATCCATTGCTTGGGTCACCACTGCATACAGCTGGGTTGTTGGTTTACTAGCAAGAAGATTGGCTTCTTTTCCAGTATGCAATCCAAAATGTGGAACTGAGTCACTGAGTGGCAGGGTCAAAACCCCAATTTCCTCACGTGAAGCAACTCAGTAAGATGGCGGTGCAGTAAAGCATTTTCTCACACACCTCGGCACTGACGGAGCAGTCTCCAAAGGAAGGCGTGAAAGGACAGCAGGTTGTAGTTTAGGGTTCCTTCCTTCCCATACCTTTATTGTGCCATTTTTCAGCACCAGGTAATAGCATTAGTACCTCCCAGAGAGGAGGAGCAGAGGGAAGGTGAAAGACAAAATGAATGCTTACACTATGCAAAACTTTCAAAGGGGAGGGAAAAGAGGAAACAGCAGATTAAAGAATTTCCAACACACAGGGGGTTTTTAAAAAACAATTACATTTCAAACCATTTTGTATGGAACAAAGAAAAAAAAAGGTTTTCATGAAAAATCTAACCAAAATTTCGTTTTAAAAGGTTACAAATTAATCATTTAAATTTAAACAAACTGGGAGAAAACTCGAGACTGTCAGCATAGTTGTCTGGCTGTGGAAAGCATTCCCAGTGAATAAACATTACCTTACCTGAACTCTTGGCGAGAGATTCTGCCCAGCTTGCCTCTCTCATTCTGACCGCAGAATACAGCCATCCTGAAAATTCTAAAGAACAGCTTCTGTCACTGGTTCCACTACAGAGACACTCCCCCCAAATCCAGATCCTGACAGCATCAAGCAAGCTGCAGCTGGAGAGAGGTTGGAAGGGTGGGAAACTTACCTCTCTAGAGGCTTTTCACTGTCCTTTCCCCAAAAGGCCCATGAGCAGAGTTAGCATTCACCAAGAGATAGCACTGCAGGAGGGAGCCGTCTCTTGCAGATCTACAGGGCGGATGCTAATTCTTTACACACAAATCATAGGTCAGGCCTGGTCTTTTAAAACTGTTTTAATCCAAGAAGGCCACAAATCACCTCTGCAAGTTTAGCAATTTGGTCACTCATCGTAGGTCAGGACCATACCCTTAGGGATTCTGGCTCTCCATTAACACTATGGTGACCCTTGGACACCGTGCGCAGAGCACTGGTCCACTGGCATCACTGAAACCTTAGATCATCTTGATCATTAATGTCCAGCCCCAGCTGGCCAGCAGTTAAAAAACAAAACAAAACACAGTCACTTGATTGTGTTTTATTTGCTCTGCATATGGCTACCAAGGTTCAGTGAGACCTGAGGGGAGAGTAAAAAAAATATATGGTATCTGGGGAGTCAGATCGTACGTAGATTTCTGTAAGAACAGACTAAGCCAGTTTGAAATCCTTGCCATATTAGAAAATGTGCAAAAATCTAAAATGGATGTTCTTCCAGAGGATTTAAATCCACAGATGGAAGGTATGCTCATTGCTGATACTAATCTCAAACCCGATCCTTCAAATTTCCAATTAGAAAGAAATGTGTCAGAATTAGAGCTCCAAAAAAGAAGTTTTCATTGCTTACAATTTGAAATCTTTTTTTTATTAATTAGAGACACTGTGGATGGGACCATTGCTTTCTTGATTGTTCTAGGGGAAAATCTCCCAAAGTAACACAGGCCTTAAGGTGCTCTTCCTCAAGAGGGTGGAGAAAAGGAAAAGCTGCTGCTGTTTTCCCATTAAAGGAAGGCTCTCAGCTTTCCCTGGCATCTAGAAGAGTTTACTAGAGATTAGTATTCCAGTGTGCTGTGCCTTAAAGGAGAGATAAAGGAATAGGCAGATGCTCAAGTGAGTGACTGTAAGGCCCCCCAAGCTGAACAAGCATAAGAAACTTTCTTTCCCAAGTAAAAAATTAAAGTCCCAACAATCTATGGAATTTGAGGGGGGGGGGAGGTGGGAGGAGCCAATTAAATTCTTGCGTTGGCCGAATGGAATCAAGGAAGCCTGTATACCGTGCTACCCAGCTGCAAGAATTCTTCCAAAGATCAGAGCAGCCACCAGCCCTGTAGTGAAACAATGACAGAAGCTCTTCTTGGGGGAAGCTGGTCCTATGAAAACGTTTGCCATTTTGGTCAGTGACATGATATGCAGTTACATGGTCCCTCTTACTTAAAACTTATACAAAAGTATGTTAGTTGGTCAATTAATAAGAAACCCAATACCAGAAAAGTAGTGTTCTCTGCTCCAGAAAAGAGATCAAAACTTTTAAAAGGCATCAGACATTAAAAACAAAAACAAACGAACAAACAAACAAAAAAACATAACAGAAAAACTGCAAATTAGTTTTACCTAATCACCATGCACCTTAGGCCCATACTTACCAAAACCATGAACCTCCAGCTTACCCACACACAGAAAACGCACAGAATAAGGAGTACTATGGCTCCGATGCCTCAAGGCAAATATGTAGAGAATAGATTTAATCAAAGTCTCAAGTGTAAGGCAGCACAGCAGGTGTAAGGAACAGGTGTCCAGAAAACAGCGTGACCGTCACTCTTCTCCCCTACTCTGCTTCAGCAACACTAGGAAAACCAGGGCTGCAACCCCAACACCTGCCACACGGTTTACACTATAAACCAGAACTTGAAATGGCCTTCAGGTTAGCCTCTAAGAACCTCAACAGTCCTCCAGCTTCCTGAGGGCTCATGTGCCACAGAACCGTCAAACATGTGACAACTCTGCCCCCAGACCTTCAGTGTGTCACCAGCACCAACGCAACAGCCTACGCCACACAACACTGCTCTCGCCTGCTCACGGAACTGTGAGACACCTTTCCCGAACCGGGACTGTCGTTTCGTGTCGATACGCCGCAAAGCAGCGCGGCCCTGGGCAGAGCTGGAGTCATTCAGCTTCACCCCCACCCCAGGGAAGCAAGCCAGGTCCACTTCTCCTCTGGCAACGCGGCCCCCTCCTCCTTCCAGTTCTCACAAACCACCATTCACCCCAACATCAACTGCGCCCTTGCAACAGACCTGGAGACATCTCTAAGGCTGCTAACTAGCCCAAAGGTGAGGGCAACCCCTGCAACAGAACAAGAAGGTTACAGCTGGCCATGGCTGGGGCCCTGGAGACTGTTAGGAAGGATGGTTAGGACTTACTGGTCCACTGAAGCCAGCCAGCTGCGTGATCATCAGGCACACGATGGAGAGGATGAGCCTGGTACGGCAGAAGGTCCACACAACCCTCCGGAGGGAAGCATCGTCTGGCCCAACTTCATGCAGCTCTTCTTGCCACAGTCTCTCTAGTCTTAACAAGGGCACATGTCCTCCGTCACACATCTCCCCAGGGA
>NW_020172364.1:3068616-3076692 GCF_003031525.2 Neophocaena asiaeorientalis asiaeorientalis
AGCCTCCCTCCTGCCACCATTCACACCAGTCTCTCCTTTCAAGTTATGTACAGTCTTCACCTTCTGGGGAAGAAAGACCTTTCCTGGGTAACTACATATTTACCCTGTATAGGGAGCCTCTCAGGATTCAGAAAATGATGAGAACGAAAGTCTTTCCTTCCACCCAGAAAAATTATCCCTGAATAGAATCTGCCTGTGGATAAGAACTTCCTTCCTCAAGGGTCCCCAACCCTTTCTGAAGGATCCTGTGGTAAAATGTAGAGTCGTAACTAGATTTTAATCATGACAATCGGCTACCACAAAAATGTATTCTGTCACAAGGCAGCAACATAATCTCCCTGCAGACTCAGGAAGAGAAGCGGGGCTGAGAGAGAGAGAGAAAGCCCGTGGTTAAAACAGGATTAAAGATGATATAGGAGATAAAGCAGAAGAGCAAAGGGAAAGTCACCCCCAGGCTACCCTCCCTCCATAGGATAGCTCAGATCCTAAAAGGACACAGAGCTCTGGACCTGACACTGCTGGACCCACACTCCTAGCTCAGGCCCTACACAACCAGTACGTGGGAGATGAGGGTGGATCAGAGACGCCTACCTTCTACAGTTCACCTCGGAAGACTCGTGCTTGGACAAAGACCACACGTCCTCCATTAAGAGCTCCCCCTTCTTGTGGGCTATGCGAGCCAGAGGAGAAAGCCAAGAAAAAGTCATACAGGAGAAGAGCCCAGCATTGTCCACTGGGTGCTGGTGTCTGAGGACAGAAAACCCAAAGCACAAAATTGTCAACACACGTGGAGAGGCTAGCCAACACTTACAATACAATGTGTAGTATACAGAACTCCTGGCTAAACCCAGGTTTTCCCCAAATAGTCTAATCTTAGCCCGAATTTTTTTGGTGCTTCACAGAAAAGCCACTATCCAGCAGAACCTCTTACTTGGAAGTGGTCCGGATGGGCTTCAGAGCACTTAAGCTATGATGGTACTTTCCCTTGGGATGTTCCTCATCCAGGATTCTGAGCTGAGAATGCATGGAGGCATCCAGGGAAAGGCCCTCAGCTCGGGCTGCTGCTTCCAAGGCATCTTGGCAATCCAGCTGTTTCAACAGATAGGGAGGGAAGGCAAAAGCACAATTAAGGAACATTAGAAAAACAGAGAGCACCAAATCTGCCTGACATTAACAGCTCAAACTGCAAACCAGATTCATCTTACCCAAGAAATCCCAAAGGTCAGTAGGTTAAACACTAACTTGTATGATATGAACTTGCTAAGAAACATTAAACCAGATACTTAAAATTTCTAAACTAACAGACTTCGTTTTTTTGAGTACTTTCAGAAAAAATTGAGCAGAAAGTACAGAGAGTTCCCATATACCTCCTCACCTCCCCCCTTCTCCTCCCCGTTTCCTCCATAATTAACATCTTGCATGAGTGTGCTACATTTGTCACAACTGACAGACCAATACTGATATATTATCACTAACTAAAGTCCACAGTTTACATCATTATTCACTCATTGGGTTGTATATCTTAAAATTTATATTTTTATCACTAAAATGTTTTATCTTTCATTTCTCAATATAGACTGAGAGTCAATTACTACACTACTAACTGCAAATTCTATTGCCCATTTTCTATGGCAAAAACTTCACGATCCCCCCTCCGACTCCCACCTTATCAGCCCTGTCATGCAGAAAAAGCCGGGATGCACACATGCCTCCTCTCTCTCTCTTATCAGCAACAGGGAGAGCAGAAGCGGGGCTCTCACCCTGGCTGCCCCCCTAAAGAGCTCCTACCCAGACTTCTGCCGCATGAAGCAGAGAGTCTCATGGGTGGAAATACAAAGTTATACATATTTTACTATAAAGTTTACAGGTACCAATTAATCATATTAACAAAAATGAGTAAAATTCAAAGTCTGACTGTGGCAGAAGAGGGTGGACCAAAAATCTGGACACTTCTACACCCGTTTACTCTAAATGTAACCCAAATTCACTTAATTTTTTTAAAAAGTTTATTGAAGTATAGTTGATTTACAATGTGTTAATTTCTGCTGTACAGCAAAGTGATTCAGTTATACATATATATTTTTTTTTTCATATTCTTTTCCATTATGGTTTATCCCAGGATATTGAATATAGTTCCCTGTGCTCTACAGTAGGATCTTGTTGTTTAGCAACCAAAGTTACTTTTGCAGTTACTGTTGCAGAAACATAAGCATTCCTTTCCTCAAGTAAGGATGATAAGGACCTTATGCTTTTCTCACATTCTCACAAATATTTCCAGCAATTATTGTGAACTAGCAAGAAAGAATAGATCCCCAGATCAAGAAAAAGTTAAGTGGTACAGCACCACACCTCACACAAAATGGAGTCTCTATTTTGACACACCACCTCTTTTACACACAAAACAGAGGCAACTCAAATATTAAGCATTTGTGCCTGGGGGTCACCTGCATGCCTATGTGGCTCTCTCCTCAAATACAATAGCTTTAGTTCACAGCATACTTATGAATCTTCAGATAAGTCACTGCTTAGTATCAGGAAGGCACACAGCAACTGAGAAGCATTTTTTCCCTTTTGTCAAAGGCAAGGCAAACTTCAAAACAAAGTCTACCTTCAAGAGAATAACAACAAAACGTGACAAAGGAGTCAACACCAAGAAAAGAATGAACTCATATAAAGTCCTTAGTTATAAGGTGAACACTTATTTATGGCACCTAAAAATGAACTTAAGTCTACTGCGATTCAAGTACACAACAAAGGTTTTTTTGTTTTGTTTTGTTTACTTAATATTTATTTAACCTTTAAGCTGCCCATAACCACAAGGGGAAGAAAAGAAAACCACTGGATTGAGAAAGCAGAAAGACACACTAAAAATACAAACATACTCTCTATAAGGGAGTAGAAACTGAGAATACGTACAGAGTAGGTACAGAAGGTGACAAGGACCAGCCTTATTTGGATGTTCTAAGCTTCAAAAGAAGACAAAAATTAAAATAATACCACTTCAAGTACACACTGGATAGCTGCCCTAAATGAACTATATGCTGGGTCACAAGGCAAACCGTAACACATTTCAAAAGACTGATATCACAGTGTATGTACTCTGACCACGAGGGAATTCAATTAGAAGTCAGTAACAAAGATAACATGAAAATCTCCAAATATCTAAAAATTGCAACACACTTCTAAATAATACGAGTTAAAGAAGACATCAAGTCGAAATTAGTATATATATCCTGAGCTAAATAATAAGAAATTGTAACACATCAAAATCTGTGGGATGCAGCTAAAGTGGAGCACAGAGAGAAATTGTGAAGGCTTTCAAAGCATATATTAGAAAAGAACAAAGAGTGAAACATCAGTGCTCTAAGGTAGGGGTTGGCAAAATTTTCTGTAAAGGTCCAGCTAGTAAATATTTTAGGCTTTGTGGGACAAGAGACAAAATAGAGGATATTATGTAGGTACTTATGTTACAAAAGAAAACAAATTTCTACCAAATGTTTATTGCCAAAATTCAAAATATAGTAATACTAATTGAGTACAATTTTTTTGGTGGTACAGGTCTACTAATGAGAAGAATGAAATTCTTTTATGAGGGAATAACATTTCACTTAACTGGGGTTTAAAATAGTTTTCCCTTGGTTACATTTCTTTATACTAACGATGAAATATCAGAAAGGGAATGCAAACAAAGAGTCCCTTTTAAAATCACATCAAAAAAATAAAATACTTAGGAATAAACCTCACCAAGGAGGTGAAAGACATATACTGAGAACTATAAAACATTAATAAAGGAAATTGAAGATGATTCAAAGAAATGGAAAGATATCCCATGCTCTTGGATTGGAAGAATTAATATTGTTAAAATGGCCATACTACCCAAAGCAATCTACAGATTTAATGTGATCCCTATCAAATTATCCATGACATTTTTCACACAACTAGAACAAATAATCCTAAAATTTGTATGTAACTATAAAAGACCTAGAATTGCCAAAGCAATCCTGAGGAAAAAGAACAATGGAGGAGGCATAACCCTTCCAGACTTCAGACAATACTACAAAGCTACAGTAATCAAAACAGTGTGGGGCTTCCCTGGTGGCACAACCCTAGAAGGGAACATAGGCAAAACATTTTCTGACATAAATCATACAAATGTTTTCTTAAGCCAGTCACCCAAGGCAATAGAAATGATAGCAAAAATAAACAAATGGGATCTAATCAAACTTATAAGCTTTTGCACAACAAAGAAAACCATAAACAAAATGAAAAGACAACCTACGGACTGGGAGAAAATATTTGCAAATGATGCGACTGACAAGGGCTTAATTTCCAAAATATACAAACAGCTCATACAATTCAATAACAAAAAAACAAACAATCCAACTGAAAAATGAGCAGAAGATCTAAATAGACAATTCTCCAAAGAAGACATACAGGTGGCCAATAGGCACATGAAAAGATGCTCATCATCACTAATTATTAGAGAAATGCAAATCAAAACTATTGTACAATGAGTTATCATCTCACACCTGTAAAAATGGCCATCATTAAAAAGTTTACAAATAATAAATGCTGGAGAGAGTGTGGAGAAAAGGGAACCCTCTTATACTATTGGTGGGAATGTAAATTGGTGCAGCCACAATGGAAAACAGTATGGAGGTTCCTTAAAACACTAAAAATAGAGTTGCCATATGATCCAGCAATCCCACTCCTGGGCATACACCCACACAAAACTATAATTCAAAAAGATACATGCATCCCAGTGTTCATAGTAGCACTATTTACAATAGCCAAGACATGAAAGCAACCTAAATGTCAATCGACAGATGAATGGATAAAGAAGATGTGGTATATATACACAATGGAATATTATTGTCATTAAAAAGAATGAAATAATGCCATTTGCAGCAACATGGATGGACCTGGAGATTATCATACTAAGTGAAGTAAGTCAGAAAGAAAAAGACAAATACCATATGATATCACTTATATGTAGAATTAAAATATGACAAATTAACTTATTTACGAAACAGAAACAGTCTCACAGACATAGAGAACAGACTTGCAGTTGCCAAGCGGGGAGAGGGGAGGAAAGGATTGGGAGTTTGGGGTTAGCAGATGCAAACTATTATATACAGGATGGATAAACAACAAGGTCCTATTGTATAGCACAGGGAACTACATTCAATATCCTGTGATAAACCATAATGAAAAGAATACAAAAAAGAACATATATGTAAAACTGAGTCACTTTGCGGTACAGCAGAAATTAACACACATTGTAAATCAACTACACTTCAATAAAATTTTAAAAAATAGCTTTCCCTTTTCATCAAAATTGATTGTAAATTCATCGTTAATGCTGATTTGTAACAAGATATTATAATTTCATCTTTGAAAACCTCTTTTCACACAGATAGGTACAGCCAAATACTGACTCAATCCATGAGTATATGATTTTAGTTGAGCGTACTTATCTCTTGGTAGGCATCATAGGATTCTATTAGATTTTCCTCTTGACATTTGCCTTTATCATATCATTACATTGCAGATTTGTCACTTCCAATTCAAAGTTAGGTGGAAGTCACTGAATGGCAAAATTAAATGGACTATTTTTGTGTGTGTGGCAAAATACATGCAATATAAAAATTGACATTTTTAAGTGTATTTACCATTTTTAAGTGTACCATTCAGGGGCATTACTTATATTCACAATGTTACGCAACAATCGCCACTATCTCTTTTTTTTTCAATACATTTATTTATTTATTTATGGCTGCGTTGGGTCTTGGTTGCTGTGCATGGGCTTTCTCTAGTTGCGGCGAGAGGGGGCTACTCTTTGTTGCGGTGCTCGGGGATATTCTTCGTTGCGGTGCATGGGCTTCTCATTGCGGTGGCTTCTCTTGTTGTGGAGCACGGGCTCTAGGCGCACGGGCTTCAGTAATTGTGGTATGCGGGTTCAGCAGTTGTGGCTCGTGGGCTCTAGAGAGCAGCCTCAGTAGTCATGGCACACGGGCTTAGTTGCTCTGCGGCATGTGGGATCTTCCCGGACTAGGGATGGAACCCGTGTCCCCTGCATTGGCAGGCAGATTCTTAACCACTGTGCCACCAAGGAAATCCCTCATTACTACCTATTTCTAAAATGAATGGATTTTTCAATTAATCTACCACAAAGGAGGCAAGAATATACAATGGAGAAAAGACAGTCGCTTCAATAAATGGTGTTGGGAAAACTAGGCAGCTACACATAAAAGAATAAAATGAGAACATTTACAAAAATAAACTAAAAAATGGATTAAAGATCTAAATGTAAGACCAGAAACCATAAAACTCCTAAAAGAAAACATAGGCAGAACACTCTTTGACATAAATCGTAGCAATATTTTCTTGGATCTGTCTCCTAAGGCAAAGGAAACAAAAGCACAAATAAACAAATGGGACCTAATTAAACCTAAAAGCGTTCTCACAGCAAAGGAGACAATCTACTGAATGGGAGAAAATATTTGCAAATGATATGACCAATAGGAGGTTAATATCCAAAATATATAAACCGCTCATACAACTCAGTATCAAAAAAACAAACAACCGAATTAAAAAGTAGGCAGAAGACCTGAATAGACATTTTTCCAAAGAAGACATACAGATGGACAATAGGCATGTGAAAAGATGCTCAACATTGCTAATCATCAGAGAAGGGTAAATGAAAACCACAATGAGTTATCACCTCACACCTGTAAGAATGGCTATCATCAAAAAGACCACAAATAACATTAGTTGGCAAGGATGTGGAGAAAAGGGAACCCTGTACACTGTTGATGATAATGTAAATTGGTGCAGCCACTGTGGAAAACGGTTAAGAAGGTTCCTCAAAAAACTAAAAATAGAATTACCATATGATCCAGCAATCCCACTCCTGGGTATATATTTGAAGAAAACAAAAACACTAATTCAAAAAGATACATGTACCCCAATGTTCATAGCACCATTATTTACAATTGCCAAAATCTGAAAGCAACTTAAGTGTTCATCAACAGATGAATGGATAAATACATGGTGTGTATATACATATATATGTATACACACACATACATATACATACAATGGAATACTACTCAGCCATAAAAAGGAATGAAATTTTGCCACTTATAACAACATGGATGGACCTGGAGGGTATTATGCTTAGTGAAGTTTGCCAGAGAAAGACAAATAGTATGTTATCATTTACATGTAGAATCTAAAAATTAAAACAAACTAGTGAATGTAACAGAAAGAAAGAGACTCCGGCTTCCCTGGTGGCACAGTGGTTGAGAGTCCGCCTGCCGATGCGGAGGACACGGGTTCATGCCCCAGTCTGGGAAGATCCCACATGCCGTGGAGCGGCTGGGCCCGTGGGCCATGGCCGCTGAGCCTGCGCGTCCAGAGCCTGTGCTCCGCAACGGGAGAGGCCACGACGGTGAGAGGCCCATGTACGGCAAAAAAAAAAAAAAAAAAAAAAAAAAAGAAAGAAAGAGACTCAGAACAAACTAGTGGTTATCAGTGGGGAGAGGGGAAGGGGGAAAGGCAAGATACAGGAAGGGGATTAAGTGGTACAAACTATTATGTAAAAAATAAATAAGCTACAAGGATAGATTGCACAGCACAGGGAATATAGTCAATATTTTATAATAACTACAAATGGAGTATAATCTATAAAAATTTTGAATCCCTATGTTGTATGCCTGAAACTATTATAACATTGTAGGGACTTCCCTGGTGGTGCAGTGGATAAGACTCCGCACTTCCAATGTAGGAGGCCCGGGTTTGATCCCTGGTCAGGGAACTAAATCCCACATGCATGCTGCAACTAAGAGTTTGCATGCCACAACTAAGGAGACCGTGTGCCCCAGCTAAGGAGCTGGAGAGCTGCAACTAAGGAGCTTGTGAGCCACAACTAAGGAGCCCACCTGCCACAACTAAGAGCTGGTACAACCAAATAAAAATATAAATAAATAGATTAAAAAAAAAACTAATATAACATTGTAAATCAACTACACCTCAATTTTTTTTTTTTTTTTTTTTTTTTTTTCGCGGGCCTCT
>NW_020172364.1:3076707-3219660 GCF_003031525.2 Neophocaena asiaeorientalis asiaeorientalis
TTTTTGCTTTACGCGGGCCTCTCACTGTTGTGGCCTCTCCCGTTGAGGAGCACAGGCTCCGGACGTGCAGGCTCAGCAGCCATGGCTCACGGGCCCAGCCGCTCCACGGCATGTGGGATCCTCCTAGCCTGGGCCACGAACCCGCATCCCCTGCATCGGCAGGCGGACTCTCAACCACTGTGCCACCAGGGAAGCCCCAGACCTCAATTTTTAAAAATTTAAAAATTAAATAAAATAAAATGAATGGATCTTGAAATATGGAAATTTCCTTTGTACTTCACTGAGGTTCTGAAACACACTGCTAGAACTGTAATTTAAGCTCAGAAAATATATAAACTACAAATCTGTAAGGGAATGGGGACCCCACTTCTTATTTCAAGTTTTGATAGCGTGAGAACTATATAAAGTGACTTGACATTACTTATGATTCAAACATTAGTTGTCACTGAAATTACTTTGTCACAGTCTCATTTCAGATTCCCACCAGCAATCTATGAGAGATCCAGTTTCTCCACGTACTCGTCACTGCCTGGTATTGTCATTATTTTTTATATTAGCCACCTGAACAGGTGTGGTTTAGTGTTTCATCATGATTTTAATTTCACTACCCTAATGGTTAATGACGTTTAACATCTTTTCCTATTCTTATTTGCCACTCATATATCCTTTTGGGTGAAGTGTCTGTTTAAGTCTTTTGCCCATTTTCTAAATGGATTGTTATTCTTAGTGTTGCATTTAGAGAGTTCTTTATCTATTATGGATTCAAGTCCCTTGTCAGATGATTTGAAAGTATTTTCTCTCTTAATAGGGTCATTTCACGGAGCAAAAGTTTTATATTTTGATCAAGTTTAGTTTGTTGATTTTTTTAAGGATTGGGCATTTAGTGTCATGTCTAAGAACTCTTAGCTCTAACCCCAGGTCTTGAATATTTTCTACGTTTTTTTCTAAAAGTTTTATAGTTTTAAATTTTGATCTGTGATCCATCCTGATTAATTTTTTGATTAATTTTTATATAAGGTATAAAATTTAGGCAAAGGCTCATTTTTTTGACTATAGCTGTCCAATGTTCCAACACCATTTGTTGAAGATTCATCTCTCCATTAAGTTGCTTTTGCACCTATGTAAAAATGAGTTGGCCATACTTGTATGGGTCGATTTCAGGACTCTATTCCATTGACCTATTTGTCTATCCCTTCACTGATACCATTAACTTGATTACTGTAGCTATTTAGTAAGTCTTAAAATAGCATAGTGTGATATCTCCAACTTTATTCGTCCTTTACAAAATTGGTTTAGCCATTCCAGTTCTTTTGCCTTTCCAGGAGAACCAAGTTCAAGATTGAGGAGAGTTTTATAAACATCTTTTGATGTTACGGCATCAGAGAAGGAAAACTTGGTATGCCATCCATTAGTATTCTCACATAAGAATGACACAGTAGCATTAAGAGAAAACTAAAATCTTCACATCTTCATTTATTCTTTCAACAAATAACTTACTGAGCACCTATGTACAAGACAGTCCCAGATGCTGGGAATAAAAAATATTCTAATTTCTATCTTTGTAGTACACTAATTTCATTTTATTCATCTCTAAAATGCCTAGTTACAATTTTCATCAAAACCTACGAATAGAAAAGTGAATGGTTGACAACAAACAAAATCCTCTTATTGCATGAGTTTTGTTCCTTTGACTATATACATGATGTCATGTTCCACCACCTCCTGGTAGTAAGTTACTTCCCTTATTGGAGAATGCCAAATTCAAAGGCTCTCTAAAAAGACTCAGATGAGAGCAGGCAGGCAAGGTTTCATTCCCAAAGGCATATCATGAGTACTATACAAGCATTATCAAATGCCTGTAACATATCAGAGACTGAGGACTCTTGCAATATTTTTGATTTTAGAACAAGGCACCCAGTATAATTTTATTCTGACAAAGAAAAACTCCCATAAAAGTGGTTGAAAAAGTGGTTGAACTAATTCTCAAATTTTCATAGAATAATAAAACATGGAGTAGGAATGACCACAGTAAAGGTATGGAGAAGTCTATATTGTTGATCTAAGACAATCAAAAGTTGCCATTCTAAGCAACCCACTTTCCAAGTCTCATCATATTTTTTGCTATTCTTTCCTAAACTGCTTCCCAAACTGTCAATCTTGCTGTCATATCTTACTCACTGCCCATATAAGGACAGTGAAATATCTGATGGAGATAAGAAGATTCATGCAGGATGCTCTGTTTTGAAACAGTCCTGCTCCATATTTGCACCTAGGCTCCTTCAGTGACACGACTCTCAAAACAGTAAGCAACAAGTGTTTAGCTCTTGAATGATAAAATAACACAATCAAGAAAATCAAGAGAAAATCCCCTTACTCCAATAAGACTATGTTCTCTACGGTCTTAAAGTATTCATACTCCTTAGGCAGAATTTTCCCATAGTTGGAGGCCATTGTGAAGTATAATGGTTTTGCACATGGATTTCAGAAGACAGACATGGGCTCACAGGCTGATTCTGCCACCAACTTTCCGCATGCTACCTAGCCACTTTAAGCTTCAATTTCCTCATTTTTACAATGGTACATGCACCTACCACAAAGTGTTGAGAGGAATTAATGGGATAATGAAAAGTGCTTAGCAAAGTATTGGGTATATAACAAACATTTAATATATATTAACTATACACCAATTTATCCATCTGATAAATCATACAGCCTATCTTAACTATTCCTCTTTCCTTTAGCGTTCCCTGACTCTTTCAAGATTAGGGAATTTATTTCCCCCCTCCTATGTCTTCCCTGCACTGTGCCACTGCAATAGGATGCTTCTACTAAGAACTCCTGGAGGGCAGGCTGACTAACTCTTGTTTGCACCCCCTGCCCCTGGCACAGTACAGAGCCTATTATTCAAATGGCAACCAGAATATCTCCATGTTGCCCCACAATCTGCATTATTATCATGTAAAACTGCATGACATACCACTAAGAAATCTTCTTAACCGATCCACTTCTGTTTAATTTCTCTGCTCTTTTGCTTATTATTAATTGTATAATAAACAATTACAGTTTATTTTTCTCTTTCTGGATTATTTAGGATAAATTCCATCAGTGGGATTACAGGATTAAAGAGTGTAGCTCCAAGCAACTAGACATCCATCCAGTTTGTTTAATTAACCTTATTATAAGATATGTACTCCAGTATTATTGCAAAAGAGAACTGCTCTTAGTTTTAGTACTTTCAGTTCTATTTTGTTGACCTGAGCCTGCCTCTATCTCACCTACTCTGGGACATTAGCAAGAAACAGAGGAAGTTAGGGCAATCTTCTTTGTTTATAGCCCGATCTCATGACTAGCATGTATCTGTAAAGGCAAACTGCTTACTTGAAGGTGATGGGAAAATTTGGGCAAATGAACTAATAACAAACCAACATAGCATTTACTATGTGCCAGGCATTGTTTTAAATGTTTTACAGATACTAACTCTTGTAATTCTCATAACTACCCTATGAGGTAGATACTCTTATTTCCCCTGTTTTACATCTGAGGAAACTGTGAAGTAGCAGCAAAGATTTGAAGAGATCTTTAAAAGCAGAGATCGAATCCAGGCTCCAGAGTTGAGGCTCTTAATCACTATGCTATGTGCCATTCCAAGAAAAAACAAGCAAATAACTCATCACTGTACAAGATGACCTCAGATATGTCTTTATAGACAGCCAGCTCTCTTCTCTTCCCCAGGGTGAGTATCAGATTAAAATAAACTATGACTCTCCTAACTAACCTCATTATAAGCAAATGGTAATTTCCACAGTCAAAGGCACAAGTACATGATTAGGACACTAGAATGTAAATAAACGATTTTACTTAATTGCAAAACTCCACTTCCTGGTTGTTTTTCAACCAAAGATGAGTAGATGCTAAATGATGAATACATTATGGACTGATATTTTAAAATAAAATAAAAGCATCTTTATACTACCCTGCCAGTAACTGCATAGATGTCTTATACTTGTAACTGTTTGGTTGGACGCCTAACTTCTCTTTCTTTCTAAGCTTCCCAGAAAAGCATACCTGGCCAAGCAAGCCAGGGGGAAAAATGTCTATCTAAAGTAAAAACGAATTTAACCTACCATATTAACATTCTGTAATGTGAGTTATCAACATTCTAAGATTGAGCGGATTAAAAATAGAAATGGGGCTTCCCTGGTGGTGCAGTGGTTGAGAGTCCGCCTGCTGACCCAGGGGACACGGGTTCGTGCCCCGGTCCGGGAAGATCCCACATGCTGCAGAGCGACTGGGCCCATGCGCCATGGCCGCTGAGCCTGCGCATCCAGAGCCTGTGCTCCACAACAGGAGAGGCCACAACAGTGAGAGGCCCACACACCGCAAAAAAAAAAAAGAAATGAACCAAGAAAAATGACTTAATATATCTAAGCTATATGGGCTTACTATATGAATGCATAAATAATATAACACGGTAGGGAAATACAATTCAGCGAATATCATTGGGACAAATACAAACAGATTGGAGATGAACTGAGATCTGAGATCCAGGTTTCACACCATACATTAATCCATCTGGAATTAACCCCAAAAGTTACATTAAAATGATGAAATAAACAGAAGAGAATTAAACAGCATATTTAGCCACCTAGGGAAAGGAAATAGTCTCCATTTCCCCCAAAAGCCTGAAACTTATCAAAGGCAAGATGGATGGCTTAAAATATAAAAAGGAAAACTTTTTGCATAATGAAATTAGCATTAAGGGGAAGGGGAATACAGCTAAAGGAGTGACCAGGTAACTAATATAATAATATATTTTGAACAGTCAGCTTTTACTGAAAAACATGTTTTATCCATTCATTCAGCAAGTATTTATTGAGGGGACTACATGCCAGGCAAAGCTCTGGGTGCTGGGGACACAGGAGTGAAAAAACAGACTTGCACCTCGAAATCACTGCCTTAATGCAGGTTACATTCTAGTATTTATAAAAGGTCAAAATCCAGAATAATCGACTAAATTGGTTCAGAAGCTTCTCTCAGCTTCTGAATTCAATGTTACCAATCAAGAAATTAAATTTTAAGATACAACTATATATACCTTAATAGAAATAGAGATAAAATCCAACCAGAGAAGGAGGGAAATGTAAGACAACCACATATCATCTGAACCTTGACCCAATTTTTAATGTCACTGGCAGGTACTCAGGGGAACAAACTGGTCATATGTAACACTTTACATATGCTTTGTCTCCATAGTATTATTATAGGAAGGAAAATTTTCCAAACAAAAAAAAATCATTTAAACCCAATGGTTTACTGGGAACTAAATGCCTAATAGAAGATTAATAGCTAAACTACAGCAGAGCAACACTCCAGTGCAGTGCTGCTTAACAGAAATAAAATACAAGCCACAAATGTAATTTAAATGTTTCTAGTAGCCACATTTAAAAAGTAAAAAGAAACAGGAGAAATTAATTATAATAATATACATTATTTAACCCAATATATACAAAATACTATCTTTTAAACATGTAATCAATAAAAATTATTAATGAGATATTTTATATTCTTTTTTTGGTTCTAAGTCTTTGAAGTCTGGTGTGTGTTTTTTTATTAGGTTTTTTAAAAATTAATTTACTTTATCTATTTTTGGCTGTGTTGGGTCTTTGTTGCTGTGCACGGGATTTCTCTAGTTGCAGCGAGAGGGGGCTACGCTTCATTGCGGTGCGCGGGCTTCTCATTGCGGTAGCTTCTCTTGATGCGGAGCATGGGCTCTAGGCACGTGGGCTTCAGTAGTTGTGGCATGCAGGCTCAGTAGTTGTGGCTCGCGGGCTCTAGAGTGCAGGCTATTAGTTGTGGCGCACGGGCTTAGTTGCTCCACAACATATGGTATCTTCCCAGACCAGGGCTCGAATCCGTGTCCCCTGCATTGGCAGGTGGATTCTTAACCACTGTGCCATGAGGGAAGCCCTGGTGTGTGTTTTATATATACAGAACATCTCAATTCGGACATGCCACATTTCAAATGTCCAATAGCTACATGTGGCTGGTGGCTACAGTATTGGATCGCATAGTCCAGTAGTTTTCAATTGAGGGTGATTTTGCTTGCCCAGGGGACATTTGGCAATGTTTGCAGACATTTTTGGTTGTCACAACTGTGCATTCAGTGGGTAGAGGCCAGGGATGCTGCTGAACATCCTACCATGCACGGAACAGGCCCCCACAACAAAGAATTATCTGGCCCCCAAATGTCAGTAGTGCTAAGGTAGCCCCAGATAGCTAAACAGCTAACACGGCTAGTACTCGATGTATGATGATCTAGGGGAATGTGTTTTATGAGTCCTATTTGTTTTTTACGTTACAATGCTTTAAATCAATTTTAGAAGTAACTTTTTAAGGCTTCTCCTGAGACGAGATGAGGGCACTCATTTCTCTTTACTTCTCTTAAGGGGCACTGCAGACACATGCAGGTCTGCAGGGGCACATGCAGGTCTCTCCATGGCCAGATGTTGCAGCCACAGAAGGTGTCCGCAGCAGTTGATTCATCCCAAAGGGAAAAATACTGCTTGATCCAGGAGTTGAGAAAACATTAAACAAGGAAATGCTTCTGCCATTTGTATCTTCCTGAGGACTGTGGCTAGGAGACGTGAGCATTTTTTTTCCCTACCAAGGTGATGGGGTGGAGCAGGGCAGGGACAGTGGGGAACTAAAAGGGGACAATGAAATTTAGATTCTGCCACGGTTCAAACAAAGGTCAGGGAAACACAGAGTCATTTACCTGCCCATCCGTGAGGGAAACAAGGAACTTTGATCCATAAGCAAACAGAGAGGTTTGCACAAGAGCCCTCCATCCTCTGTGCACTAAGACCATCCCCAGGGCTGGGATAATTAGCTCTCACTATCACACCGCATGGCTTCCGCTTATCTAGTTTGTCCCATCTCATTTTAACAGGCTGCCAGAGCGGAATGTCTGCTGACAAGGCAACCACAGGCTTCCCCCTGCGTGGAGGCCCCTGGGACAAGATACCAGGGGCCAGCAATCATTCCCCAGGCTAAACAATCCTTTCCCAACAGCAGGACAACAGCAGGGTAGCCTTGCTAAGCCTGGAGGCTGAGGAATCAACCAGAGGCACCTCTCAGCTTCCAAGGGTATTAAAGGCTGCAATATTCCCATCTGGCCCGTCCCACAAGGAAAGCCGCACTTGGGGCACAATCAGAACGGACAGGCCTCAGACTCTACAGCGTATTCTTCCTACTCTCTCCTTAATTCACAAGGTCTTAACACAAATACAGAGTGGGTAGCCTCTTCTCATAAACCCTTCTGGCCCAAGTAAAAGCTTTTCTGCAGGTGTCCCAGCCCCACAGCTGCCTTTACGGCAAACATTTAGAAAGACAAACTTTTAAGAGGAACTGTCACACTGTCAAATACAGTTTTCAAGAGACTCAAAATGTTAACAATTAAATAAGTTAAATTTTCTTTAAAATTAAAAAAGAAATGAAAAAGCTGATACCCTCCCAGGAACAGCTGACTCCAGGCATCCCCAATTCTCCCTCTCCCCAACAAGTTAACACTACGAAGGACATTTCCCCTCCCAATTCTCAGCACTTCCTTATTCCAATGGGTTATTAACATGATTCTGACCGGCTCTAGCATTTCCCTTAAGAACTTCCAAACAGCAGTCACTTCAGTCAAGGGACAGCGAAATTCTAGAACGTAATCTTCCCAGGAAGGAAGCAGAATATAATAGAAAGGGCTCACTATTCATTCAAAGTCAGGGAACCTGCTAACTTCAGCCCTATTGCTCAGCAGCTATGAATTAACTTGTACCCCAGCTCACTAATCTGTAACTAGGCTGTATTACCCTCATGCTGAGGATAAGCTATTACAATTCACAAGTGTAAAACCAATGGATATAACTTACCACCATCACGGTGAAACAGGTATTTTTCCGCAGCTCATAATCTAGCATTGCCCCAGAATCCGGAGAAATTTGAGGGCTTTCAATTGTTTCATAAGCTAAATTCCAAGGAACTTTTCTAAAGGTCCTATTACACTGGGGTGTGAGATTAACTTTGTTATTATAATGATAAGGTTTCAAAGGACTAAACTGAAAATAAATCACAGAAGGGAAAAAAAGACATGGGAAACACTTGGAGCCCCACTGGTTGAGGGGACAGAAGAGACTTTATTCCATGAGATCTAAGGCAGAGGTTCTCAGTGCTGCTGACACATTAGGATCACCAGGGCAGCTTTTAAACAACATGGATGCCTGAGCCTGACCCCAGAGACTGGTTTAATTGGTCTGGAACATTGGTATCTTTTTTTAACGCTCTTCAAGTGATTTTAATACGCAGCCTGAACTGAGAACCACTGATGTAGATGGTAGGATGCTGGTCATTTGCATTTGACAAAATCCCTTCAAGATTTTCAGGCTTTAGCTTAAAAAAGCCAAAATATAATTTGTAAATGAAACTCCCTTCAGGGAACAGTAAGTACCATGTGAGCCCATGTTAAATGCCTAGAATAAGACATTAGTGGGTCCAACATGTGACTCCTGTACCGCAGAGCAGACTGGAACCGCTGACAATGGTGGGAAGCAAAGGCAAAGGTGAAGATTTGGGCAGTCTGGCTATTTTTCCACTGTGAGAATACAACATTTAAGGAAGCTAAGTGACTGCTCAACACCACATCTGCTTTAGTAAACAGAAGTTTTCATCTGGTATTTAATAACAGATAAGTTGATTCTTTGAACAGCTAATTCAGAAAATAATCTTAAATGATTAAAACATATGTAACATCTAATTAATTATCTAAATAGGTTAACTCCCTAAAAGGGGGGTAAGGAGGGAAGGAATAGACTTAATAAGCTTAATTCTACGGACAGGTTCAACCACTGCAAAGACTTCCGGAGGCTTTGTTTCCTGTTTCCAGCACTGACCTTTTTATTTTTGATTAAGAGAGAGGGAGGCACAGAATGGTGAGACATTCAAAAAAGCATTAGTTATGGGAACATATGTATATATATAACTGATTCACTTTGTTATAGAGCAGAAACTAACACACCATTGTAAAGCAATTGTACCCCAATAAAGATGTTAAAAAAAAAAAAAGCATTAGCAAAAGGCTACCTCAAAGCAAAACCAAAGTTTCACTGAGAAAGTTCTCATTAACCATTTGTAACTTCCAAGTTATAGATCTTAACAAAATAAAGGTTTGGGTATTTAAAACTGCTTAAAAAACAAAAAGCTAGTTCCAATACTTTTATTCCCTTTTGACAGAAAGCTCCTTTAACTCATGCCAACAAGCTATATTTATTTCCCTTAAGCAGCATTTCCTAGGAAAGAAGCAGCAGTCCTGCTGCAGATGGCATAAGAGAGCTCATGATCAAGGCAGCAGGCCAATCTTAGGAGACCCACGTGGTAGACTCAGTCACCACACAGGAAAGCCACCTGGGCTCTGCACCAATGGCAGCACTGTTGTCATCTCTATCAGAGAGCTCTGGGCTGCTATTGGAGACCAACATCTGGCACCAGGCCAGACACCGTATCATACCGTACTAAGATTTATAAAGCTTTATAGATGCCTTCAGGGAAAAGAAAAAAAAAAAAAAGGCAGGTGTTCTTACGCATCCTATTACTAACTGTCCAGAAAATGTGCTGAGTCACTGAGTAGCATTCAAGAGAAAAATAATGCAGAGACTGCAAATACTAATCTCCTTCACCCTGCTTTCCTTCCTAACAGCAAAGAGACTCACAGGTAATACTTTTGACACTGAAAACACAAGAGCATGGAAAAATTCACATACCCTTAGTCCATAAAGAAAAGCTTTCAGAGTTAAATTCTCTAAAAGTATAATGTACTAGACAAAACTATTTTATGGTAACAATAGTTGTCTCTAGGTAGAGGGGTTAAGGGTGATTTATTTTTTCTATAATCTTCTACAATTTGCACATTTTCTATAATGAGACCATAATTCTTTCATAGTATATATCTTAGAATCATATTTCTTGGTAAGAGATTACACCCACATCTTTGTCTCTAGCATGTAACTTCAATTCACCCAAATATTTCCACTCACTAATTATGAACACTCCAACCAGGGCTACAGTGTCAGCCGAACAAGGAACTAAAGGAGACACTAAGTGAAGGTCACTGGACTTTGCAAATACTTGCTTTGCTACTTTGCCTAGAAGCAGAATATTCTAACTTGGTAGAAAGCAAATTCCACCAGTGGTACACTTCTTTTTTTTTTTTTAATTTATTTATTTTTGGCTGCATTGGTTCTTCGTTGCTGCACGCAGGCTTTCTCTAGTTGCGGCGAGCGGGGGCTACTCCTTGTTGCATGTGCAGGCTTCTCATTGCAGTGGCTTCTGTTGTTGCGGCACATGGGCTCTAGGTGCGCGGGCTTCGGTAGTTGTGGCATGTGGGCTCAGTAGTTGTGGCTCGCGGGCCCTAGAGCGCAGGCTCAGCAGTTGTGGTGCATGGGCTTAGTTGCTCCACAACATGTGGGGTGTTCCCTGATCAGGGCTCAAACCCATGTCCCCTGCATTGGCAGACGGATTCTTAACCACTGCACCACCAGGGAAGCCCTGCTTATTTTCCATCTTTCCTCCTTTCCTAGATCACACATGCTAGGGAAAAACAAGTCACCTTTGGCTTTAGCCTGAGCACACTGAGAAAACAAACAACCACCACAATAAAAAAACTTATAAAAGCGTCAAATAGCTTTGTCTTGCTTTTGCTTAAGTTTTAATTTAAAGCAACTAAAATCCAAACTCCTTGGCCTCTTATTCAAGAACACATCATCTGAAACTCACTGACCTATCCTTCTACATATATGACTTCACACTTCACGTTCAAAGCCAACAGCACCTAGTTGGTCCTACCCACAGCTCTTTCTTCTACCAGGCATGTTCTTATTTCTCTGAATTCTAACTATTCCTCTAAGTCTCCAACCAAATGCTACCTCCTGCTGAAGTCTTCCTTGACCTCAAAGACTGAAGCACTCTCTCCTTGTTAATCTCCAAAGCATCTAAATTACAGTAATCTACGTACATGCCTATGAGTTTAAGCTACGGAGGGCAGGCAGGCCCAGCACTAATTTATCTTCACGTTCACCAGAACACTTCATTCAGGGCTGTGCGTGCATCTTGGAGAATGCTCAAATGTTTGCTGAATTAAAAAAGTGAATAAACATCACATCTTAAAACAAACCAAGCCGGGGGCAGGGGGATGAATTGGGAGATTGGGATTGACATATACACACTAATATATATAAAATAGGTAACTAATAAGAACCTGCTGTATAGCACATGGAACTCCACTTCACTGTACAGTAGCAACTAATACAACATCGTAAAACAGCTATACCTCAATTAAAAAAAAAAAACACAAACCAACCAGACTTGGTGGAGTTACGTGATCGACATGTGCATATCTGAATGCAGTTATAAGAAAAGGAGCTGTGCTTGGAGAGTCATGCCTCAGACACAGGAACAGTGTTAAGGAGTGGTCTGGACATAAATCTTTGTTAGTTGAAATAATGCCAGCCTAACGCCAGCCAAGATTAGTACTTAGGCTCAAGGAACTAACAGCAACAGAAGGCACCCCTATTAGCACTTCAAGATTAAAGGATGTCTGCAAATCATCAAGTTGTGTGTGGCCATAAGCTTTAACTCAATAGTCCTGAACAAAGGGGAGGTGTGAAAATGCGTTATTTTTAACTTAATTAGCTCTAAGCAGATGTGATACAAATATCTGAAACGTGAATGATTAGAGCAATTTTCCCAAAGAGTATTCCAAAAGATTTGGTCACAATATTAAGAAACAGGCAAACTGTGTACTCTGCAACTTTGCTTACAGCTTGAGAGAAAAAAAAATCACCCGCCTGTTTAAAATGAGGATTTAATCCCTGATGCTTTGCTTCTGACTTCTGTTTGACAGTTTCATGTGTCCATGTTAACTGGACCTATTGAAGGCTAATGGTGGTGAATAAAACCTTGTTTTCCAATGAAGAGCCACAGATGATGTATCCTTATCTTTTGTTACTTCGGGAGGTACTGTTTTTTTATTTCTGATGGATAATAGACATGCCTGGCATCTGGGAGGTCCCATCCCAGATTTCATCTCTAACAACTAATATGGAAACAATGGTTATGATCAAGAGACACGAAACTGTAATCTCTACCCAATTATCTACTTACATTCCTTTTTTTTAATTAATTAATTAATTTTTATTTTATTTTTGGCTGCATTGGGTCTTCATTGCTGTGTGCAGGCTTTCTCTAGTTGTGGTGAGTGCGGGCTACTTTTCATTGTGGTGCGCAGGCTTCTCACTGCGGTGGCTTCTCTTGTTGTGGAGCACGGGCTCTAGGCACCCGGGCTTCAGTAGTTGTGGCATGCGGGCTCAGTAGTTGTGGCTCACGGGCTCTAGAGGACAGGCTCAGTAGTTGTGGCGCACGGGCTTAGTTGCTCCACAGCATGTGGGATCTTCCCAGACCAGGGCTTGAACCCATGTCCCCTGCATTGGCAGGCGGATTCTTAACTACTGTGCCACCAGGGAAGACCCTCTACTTACATTCTTAAAACGGTATGCTTATACAGCCATTCTACTTCCCAAATACTTAAATTACCCATTTGTAATCGCTGAACCAGAAATTTGTCATCTTGCTGATTTCCTCTATTAGCAAACTGTTATATGAGACAAGTTCAAGATATATTTATATCTAAGATTCTGGATTTTGACAGGTAATACGCAAGAAGATTCTAGGTGGTATATGAACTTTTAAAAACACTTGATATTTACACATTCCTTTTAACGTGTAAAAAATAGGTTGCATAAACCTGTAATTCTACTGCTTAGGTCAAGGCTGAGCAAAAAAAGCCAGTACATTAAAAGAATTAAGGACTTTCCTGGCGGTCCAGTGGTTAGGACTTCGCCTTCCAATGCAGGCCGTGCAGGTTCGATCCCTGGTTGGGGAGCTAAGATCCCACATGCCTCGCGGCCAAAAACCCGAAACATAGAACAGAAGCAATATTGTAACAAATTCAATAAAGACTTTAAAATGGCCCACATCAAAAAAAAAAAAATCTAAAAGAAATAGTTTAAGTAAAAAAAAAAAAGTTCAGAGGGTACAGGATATGGTAAAAAACAGGAAAACAGTACTCAAATGTAAAAGTTTAGGAAACATCAAAGGATAATGAAAATGAAACTCATGTGGACTGCTCAGATTTTATAAAAGTGGTTGGTATCAGCCTCCTGTTTCTTCAAGATGAGGCTCAGCTACACAAAGGAAACTTGCTGTCTGGTGCCTGACTTAATAATTTAGGGGACAAAAGGCACAACAGTGACTCCTTTTCCAGTTCTTCTCCACCCACAGAGGAAGTTTGCTGCTCCCACTGCACACCCTAATGTCAGTTCTGCTCTAACCAACTGGACAGGGTCTCTGTCGCCAGAAATTTCACAGGGCCACACACTACCTTCCCAGGTTCCATCTCTTCCTGCTCTACAAACTACCCATGGGCAAGCTTGCTCACTCCTAAGGCTTCATCTACGTGGATGCACTAATGACTCCAAAACTTGTGCCTGCTCTACTCCTTGCCTATGCTCTAATTATCTACTAATCATCTCATGTGGATGCACTTCAAATTCCACATGTTTAAAAGCAAACTCATTCTTACCTCCTCTCCTTCCTTCTTTTCCCATGTGTCCACCAATAGTTTTAAATCCTTACCGTGAATCCCAGGCACCCCAATGTTTCCCTCCCCTTCCAGAGATGCCCCGAAATCTCTCCCCTCTCCTCCATCCTCACTATTATTCTTGGACACAGACCCCTGGCCTCTTTCACATGGGCTGGCACAGAAGCCTCCAGATTGCTCCCTGCATTTTGTCTCTCTCTTTCTCTTATACAGGTTTTTCCTACACTGTCTCAAAACTAATCTTCCTAAGATAAAAATCAAGTCTTAAAAATCTCAGCTCAACTGCATTAGCCATTATGTAATGCAACTTAAAACTACAATGAGATATCAGACATACCTATCAGAATGGCTAAAATAAAATTAATAACACCAAATATTGGCAAGAATGCAGAGAAACTGGATCACTCATACATTGCTGGTGGGAATGTAAAATTATACAGTCACTCTGGAAAAGAGTATTGAAGTTTCTGATAAAACTAAACATGCACTTACCATATGACCCAGCAATTACATTCCTGGGAATTTACCCAGAGAAATGGAAATTTTATTCACACAATATCCTATACACAAATGGTTCAGAGCAGCTTTTTTTGTAATAGCTACAAACTAGAAATAACCCAAATGTCCTTCAACAGACGAATGGTTAAAGAAACTGTGGTCTATCTATAACATGGAAAATTACAATTAAAAGGAAAGAACTATTGATACACACAACAAATTAGTTGGATCTCAAGGGAATTAGGCTGAGTGAAAAAATCCAATGTCAAAAGGTTACATACTATATGATTCCATTTGTACAGCATTCTTAAAATGGCAAAATTACAGAGATGGAGAACAGATAAGTGGTTGCCAAAGATTGGGGGAGAGACCGGGACTTCCCTTGTGGCGCAGTGGTTAAGAATCCACCTGCCAATGCAGGGAACATGGGTTCGAGCCCTGGTCCAGGAAGATCCCACATGCCGTGGAGCAACTAAGCCTGTGCACAACTACTGAGCCTGCGCTCTAGAGCCTGCGAGCCACAACTACTGAAGCCCGCGTGCCACAACTACTGAAGCCCGCATGCCTAGAGCCTGTGCTCTGCAATGAGAAGCCACAGCAATGAGAAGCCTGCACACTGCAACAAAGAGTGGCCCCTGCTCGCTGCAACTGGAGAAAGCCCGCACGCAGCAACAAAGACCCAACACAGCCAAAAATAAATAAATAAATAAATTTATTTTTAAAAAAAAGATTGGGGGAGAGGGCAAGGGAGGTGGCTGTGGCTCTTAAAAGGGAGCATGAGAGATTCTTTTGGTGGAGCTGATTTGTATCTCTACTGGGGTGCTGGTCATACAGATTTACACGTGGAAAAATTGCATAGACTACACACACACAAATGAGTGCACGTGAAACTGGTGAAGTCTTAATAAGGTGGCTGGATGGTATCCATGTCAATCAATATCCTGTTGTGATATTATACTATAGCATGCAAGAAGTTACCACTGGGGGAAGCTAGATAAAGTATGTATGGGATCTCTCCGTATTATTTTTTACAACTGCATGTGGATCTACAATTATCTCAAAATAAAAAAGTTAAAAGAAAAAAATCCTCTCAATAGCTTCCAATAGTTCCCCAACACCAACAGTAAATGATTCCTTAGCATGGCGTGCAGAGCTTTCTCACATACATCCTATGCTCTAGACAACTAGCTCTAAGACCTAACACTTTTTGAGCACAGGCTATGTGGCAGGCACCATTCTAAGCATTTTATATGTATTAGCTCACTTAATCCTCAAGGGAACTCATGAGTTAGGTTCTACCGTTGATACCATTTTATTCATAAACCACTAAGGCACAGATGACTTAAGCAGCTTGAAAGCATCCCCACCTCATCAGTCTTCAAAGCCCTGCTCCAGTGTTACCTTTGTGACTTCTTCCAGTTTAAGTCCTATACTAACAGTGTCTAGCATTCAAAAGATACCCGATATGTGTTTAATTAACATAAGGTTTGGACAAAGGGACAAAGAAAAGGTACAAAACTGGCACCTTAAGGATTTGATACTGATTACCTTGAATCTATGTTTCCTCAAAGTTAAGCTCGAATGGGAAAGCACTGTATAATATACAGCAGAAACAGAAAACAACCATCAGTTAGAAAATGTTGATTAATAAGGAAACAGCTTTCAGGTAGCAAAGAGGGACAGGTAATGTCAGGCTAATGAAACTCCAGTGTCAGCTGCAGAGCCATATCTTTCTCCAATTTTCACGGAACAAATAGATGAACACAAACCTCAACTTCCTACCCAGCAACCCCCGTTCTTCCTTATCAGTTACTTCTGCAATTCAAGAAAAGGTATAATTTTTTCCCCTGAATAAAGATATTTCTTCCAGGTTAAAATGTATATTCATTATTTCCCTTGGAGGAAATTAGGTTATTAACTAAAGGCTCCTTTACACTCATGGGTTTACTTGAAAATTTTACTGATTATCCTCCAACAATCTAGAATTGTTCCAAGTACACGCTGAAGTCTGAATGAAAATCTCCAAAGGAGTCCCCTTTTAAAGGCAGACAACAGAGGCAGAGGGCGAAAACAATTTTAAATACATGAATGAAGTTTAATGGTTCATATTCCCTCTGCTCCCTGCCCAGGCCTTCCCCTATCCCACATGGCATAAACTGTCTTCTCTCAAGCAAAGCCTTTTTAGAGGAGAACCCAAGGGGAAAAATAGGTGAGAAGCTGAGAGCCAACCTCTCCTCTTTCATAAATAACCATAAATTCTTAACAGTGACCTAAAGTCAATAAAGAAAAAGAAACTTATTTTAAATTAGGCATCTTGTGAAGAGAGAAGGTGTGGTCTAGCACCGCAGCAGGTAAGAAGAGGGACTCAAGCAAGGCAGTACTGACCGGTTGAGTTCTCTTGTACTTAGAGTCCTCGCGGTCTCGGTGCTGCCCTGAATTGCTGGTTCTCTCCCGCACATTTCTATAACCAGGGCTGGGGATGATATACTCCTTTCTTATGTCAATGTCCTTCATCTTCTCTGAGTGGAGGTGCCAGGGCTCACAGACTCTTGGTTCCACTTGAGAATTTCTGAAATTAAAAATTCATCAAGGACAGGTATTTCCTAAATTGTGCTTCATCATAAGTGAAAGTGCTCTAAAATAGGGAAAAAAAGGACAAAAGCATTAAAGTTTTCTGTCATTATATCTATAAAAATAAATTTTCAAAAATCTTTCAATTACCCTTTAATTTTTTCAAGAAAAAAATTCAGTGTGATAGAATCAAGAAGAATTCTCTCCTCCCACCCCTAAGGGGGGGGAATAAAAAGATTAAAAAAATAAACACAGTGAAAGAGACACCCGCCTTCTTCACCTTCAACTATGTTCAATCACAATGTATAGAGCATTTATATACGTCTTAAAAAAAAAAAAAAAGACTTTCTGGAAACAATTTAAGTTTGTTCCAAGCATTACAAATTCCATAATTTTAAAACAGATAAATTTTACTAAATGAAAACTTATAAAACACTTATTCTACCAATGATATATCCCATCTCTGTATTTTTATAATTAAGTAATGGGTTAACTGATGCTTTTAAAGCTCTGTGAAGTTACATAGCTAAAACACAAAATAGTACTACACTTTACCTTTAAAAACAAATTCCCCTTGTGTTACTGAAAGTGTTCTAAAATTAGATAGAAGTGATGATTGCACAATTCTGTTAATATACTAACCAAACACCAGGTTGTATACTTTAAGGGGTGAATTTCATGATACAAAAATATCTCAACAAAGATGTTATTAAAAAACAATAACAGAAACAAATTCCCTACCCTGTCCTACTAAGTCTTACCTCCTATCTACCTGAAACTCTGTCCTAAACCCTTGCTAGCCTGGTTATCTCTAATCAATATCTGATATCAATTCTGGTTACTTCTGAAAAAACAAAACACATGCATACGTCTCTAAAACATTTCCCCCACTCTAACATGGTTCAAAGCTTCCCAGGTACAAGTTGGGAAAACAATTTTCATACCAGCCTCACTAGAAATTAAAGAAGTGTAGCTGTGTTGCCTTTTGAATTCCATAAATTCCTAGCTATCACTGAGACTTAAAAGTACAACAGTACGGACATAATTCTGATAGCTACAATTCATTTTTTAAGGTATCAGAAAAAAAGGAGAACACTTACAAATCCTCTAAATAAAAAGGACTAAATCTCCTCCAGAGACGTATTTCCAGCACAAAGAAAGCTTTACTTCTTGCCTTTCAGGGGTCTGGCTCAAGTACCCTGAGTTGATACTGCTAAGTTACTTATCTTCAAAGAAAAAAGTCACCTTGTCCAATGACAAACTGCACCATAAAGAGCACCGGCTTACAACCAAGAACACAGCAATCATGTCACTGAGACCTCAGCAAGCCTAAACTATAAACAGACCTGGCATCTGCCAGTGTCCCCAATGTCGGGATGCCGCTGCAGATCAGAATAATCCTTCTTACAGGGATCACTGAAGTCCAACCTTCCCCTCCAAAGGTTCCCCAGACTAGCTGATTATCTGGAAAGCAGAAAAGATTAGTCCTATTTTGAAAAAAGGCAAGTGGAGGGGAGGCAGTTTGAAAGGGAAGAGGCCAAAGTATTGTAACTCACAATACCAAATGCCATGTCAGGAAGAACACAAAGATCATCTCAATTGTCTAAGAATTCATGTAACCTCAGTTTCTTTCAATCACTTTATTCCAAGTTATTCTATATTGGAAGGGTGTGGGGAGCAATTTCCCATTCCCTCTAACACTCCTGCTTCTTTAATTTCCTGGGGAAAGAGACACAGCTATGAAAGTAGGCAAGCCTTGTGCAGGGACAAAGCTAGTATCTCCTGGCCTTGAACAGAAGGAGGATTCCAGCTTCTGTGGATCAGGGATATAAGACAGGGCAGACCACATGGAGGCCAGCCAAGAGCTAGGAAGTCCAATGGGTCTGGGAAACAAGGCCCAAATCTGAAGAAAACAGTTAAGGAAAGATCACTAGCTAGGCTTTTTAGGGATACCTTTTGTATTTCTCTCTTTTCTTCTTTCTGTTCTCCCTTAAAGTTGTTTAAAAGTCTTTTTTAAAATGCTAACTTGCTCCAACTATTAAGAGAGGGAAAAGGGAAGGTATTTTTATTTTTGAGTCAGAGCTGAACGATGGCACTAGCAGAATATTCTAAGTGGGAGAACCCAGAGAGGTGCTCAGCGCAGAGGCCACTTGGTCAGCTGCCTTTTTTTCTTTTTTTTTTTAACCAAAACTCTCTTTCCAGTGATAAAAGTGTAGACGTTCTCCTGCACGATGATGCAGTTGAAACTGCATGGGGGGGAGGGGGCTGCACAGGATTACAAGGACTGTAAGTAGCCAGACTGGTGTGTCCAAATTGCCTTCATTACAACATTCCTTAGGTTTCCAACACCTCAGGAATCTGGTTCCAAGCCCTGCAGCTACACAAAAAGACCTGAAGCTACAAGGATATGTATTTACCACCCCCTTGATATCCACTTGCTGTGCCCCAGCCTTCTGCACATTTCACTTACTCACGCTGGAGACCCCAGAATGACCTATTCATCTTCTCCTTCAAAACCTCCTGAAACTTTGCCAGTCTTTCCTGCGCCCATCTGCCTCCTACCTCCCCACGTCCGTGCAGAAACCAAACGACCCCTATGTTTTAAATACAAAGCACCATGCAGCTCTGTGTGGCGGAAGGGCAAAGGGCACTAATGACAGTCAAGAGATCTAGATTCCATTCCGGACTCTGCCAAGTGTTTGCTGTGCGTGCTTCTGTCACGAACCTCCCTCTACCCATTCGCCAAAACGAGAGGTTGGCTTCTGAGGTTGCTGGCAGCTCAGTCTCCTCTGTGGGGATTGAGCGGGGGTGCCCCAAGCCGCCTCCCTACAACCTTGAGCATGGGGGCTTCTCTCAGGCCAGCTTCGCCTGGGATGCCGGGGCCCTAGGGCGTTCCCGCGGCCAGTTCGGGCCCGCAGAGGCGATAGCTACCCACACCCACGGGCCGCGGGCGCAGCACCCCCTGGCGGCGTTATCCGGGAATGTGGCCGGCAACCCCGATCACTCATCCCACCCTACCTGCCTTCCGACGCCAGGACCTCACCACCTCACCACCGGCCCTCAGGGGTCAAGTCCCGAGGAGGAGGCGGCGGCAGGAGACTAGAGGGAAGCCTGGCCCCGTTTCTCAGGTCTCCGGCTCCCCCCGACCTGCTTGCATCCTCGATCACAGTCCCCCACCTCCGGACGAAACACACGGGAGATAGTCCCCGCGACAACCCGAGGGAGAAGGAAGGGGTACGGCGATCGCCGCTACCTACCAGTGCCCCAGCTCCAAAACGACCGCGTCGGCCACTCGACCACGCTCCCGAGCATCAGCCCCGGAGCAAAACAAGCCTTTATAGCGGCATTGGCCGCCAGACTGCGCAGGCGTGCTGCACAAAGAATTCCCAAGACTGAAGGGAATTGTAGTCCCCATTCCAGGAGCCCGAGGCTCGATTCGCGGCAAAGAACTATATTTCCCAGAAGCACCGTAGAAGCCCTGGAGGAGGTGCAAGTCTCTCCTCCCTTCCACCGCGCTCCAGGCTCTGCACCATCCTTCCCAGAGGTTCTGCTATCCTGTCTGGAATCTTCTCTGAGGCCCTGTGTTCCAGTGGGTGGCCGGGAGGGTTGACAGTAGCCCTCTGTGGGCGGGCAGCACAGTCAGTGTTTGTAGGCAGGGTGGTCACGGCGGTGCTTGGCCGTTTATGCACCGGAAAGCACTGTGAAGGTCATCATAGCCTCTATGTCCTCGGGACTAGCCAGCCCCAAATCTTATGTGTGGCCCTTCACGTTTTACTACTGCTTGCTCACGACTCTGCGCTATCACCTTTCTCCTTTTAATCCCACTGCCCATCACATAATGTTATAATGCCTGGTTTCTAGCAAATAAAGACCAGGATCACAGTTTTTAGAGTGGCAAGAGCCTTAGAAATGGCATGCCAATTCATCCCTTTCTTTTTATAAAAGAAACTGAGGTTTCCAAAGAGACTGATCGCTTTATTTCTCTTGGTGTTTCATCTGTATCTTCAACATGATCATAACATAAATAACTACTGTGTTGAGTGCCTACCTGTTCTGTATCTGGTGCTTTACACTCTTATTTTTTAAAGTCTCCATATCAACCCTATGTATAGGTATTATGATTATCCATTCCAAAGATTTAAAAAAAAAAAAAAAAAGGAAAGTGACTTCTACCTTTATACAACTAGCTAGTATGAAACACAAATGGAGGGAATTCCCTGGCGGTCCAGTAGTTAAGTCTCTGCGCTTTCACAGCCGAGAGCGCAGGTTCAATACCTGGTCAGGGAACTGAGAACTGAGATTCCACAAGCCCCATGGCACAGCCAAAAAGAAAAGCACACCAATGTACCATAAAGCTGAAGTAATTAATACAGTGTTCTTACACAAGGATGGATTACTATACCAATGCAATAAAGAGCCTAGAAACAGACTCATTCATACATGTAAACTTGATCTGTAACAGAGAAAACATTAGTAGAGGAAGAAAGAAGATTCTATGAATAGCGCTGGAACCACTGGTTATACATATTTTTTAAAACTCAGGAATTACTACTTCATACCACACAGAAATATCAATTTCACGTAGATTAAAGGCCTAACTGTGAAAGGGAAAACTTTCAAACATTTAGAAGAAAATGTGAAATATCTATGTGAACTTAGGAGTAGAAAAGAACTTCTTAAACAAGATACAGAAACAAATTAATAAAGGAAAGTTTGATAAATTTGTACTATATTAAAATTTAAACTTCTATATAAGATGCCATAGAGTACAAAGATAAACCACAAATTATAACTGACAAAGTTTTTAATACAGAATATACAGATAATTTCTACAACTCAATAAGTAATGGTAAATAACTTAATAGGAAAATTGGCAAATGACGTGAACAGACAGTTCACAAAGAAGAAAACTCAAGCAGCCACTCAAAGATGAAAAGACACCCAGGGAGATTAGCTCAAGATGGTGAAGTAGAAGGACGTGAGCTCACCCTTTCTTACGTAAACACCAGAATCACAACCAACTGCTGAACAGCCATAGACAAAAAAAAGCTGGAACCTACCAAAAAAGATACTCTACATCCAAAGGCAAAGAAGAAGCCACAGCAAGGTGGTATGAGGGGCGAAATCGCAATAAAATCAAATCCCATACCCGTCAGGTGGGTGACCCACAAACTGAAAAACAATTATACCACAGAAGTTCTCCCACTGGAGTGAAAGTTCTGAGCCCCACGTCAGGCTTCTCAGCCTGGGGGTCTGGCGACGGGAGGAGGAGCCCCCCCGAGAATTTAGCTTTGAAGACCAGCGGGGGTTTTTTTAAAATAAATTTATATTTTTATTTTATTTATTTTTGGCTACATCGGGTCTTCCTTGCTGCGCTCAGGTTTTCTCTAGTTGCGGCGAGCAGGGGCTACTCTTCGTTGTGGTGCACAGGCTTCTCACTGCGGTGGCTTCTCTTGTTGCGGAACGTGGGCTCTAGGCACGCGGGCTTCAGTAGTTGCGGCTCGCAGGCTCTAGAGCGCTGGCTTAGTAGTCGTGGCGCACAGGCTTAGTTGCTCCCCGGCACGTGGGATCTTCCCGGACCAGGGCTCGAACCCGTGTCCCCTGAAATGGCAGGCGGATTCTTAACCACTGCACTACCAGGGAAGCCCCACATGTGTGTTTAAAAATGTAGAGCCAGGGGCTTCCCTGGTGGCGCAGTGGTTGAGAGTCCGCCTGCCGATGCAGGGAACGCGGGTTGGTGCCCCAGTCCGGGAAGATCCCACATGCCGTGGAGCGGCTGGGCCCGTGAGCCATGGCCGCTGAGCCTGTGCGTCCGGAGCCTGTGCTCCGCAACGGGAGAGGCCACAACAGTGAGAGGCCCGCATACAGCAAAAAAAAAAAAGAAAAGAAAAAAAAAAGTAAAGCCAGGCTTGGTCATAATCAACAACAAATCTGAGGTGTAATTACTTCTGGTGTTGGAAGGAGGAGAATAAGATCAGAGAAGGATACACAAAGGGCTTCAACTGTTTCTGTAATAATTTCTTTCTTTAAGAAACGACTTTGGGCTTCCCTGGTGTGCACTGGTTAAGAATCCGCCCGCCAACGCAGGGGACACGGGTTCGACCCCTGGTCCAGGAAGATCCCACATGCTGGGTAGCAAATAAGCCTATGTGCCACGACTACTGAGCCTGCGCTCTAGAGCCCACGAGCCACAACTACTGAGCCCACATGCCACAACTACTGAAGCCCGTGCTCCTAGAGCCCGTGCTCCGCAACAAGAGAAGCCACCGCAATGAGAAGCCCGTGCGCCATAACAAAGAGTAGCCCCCACTCGCTGCAACTAGAGAAAGCCCGCTCGCAGCAACGAAGACCCAACGCAGCCAAAAATAAATAAAATAAATAAATTTTTTAAAAAAACAGATACACACTACAATATATAAAATAGATAAACAACAAGGACCTACTATATAGCACAGGCAACTATATTCAATATCTTGTAATAACCTATAATGGAAAAGAATCTGAAAAGGAACACATATATATATTATATGCATATGTATATATATAATATATATAGCTGAATCACTTTGCTGTACACCAGAAACTAACACAACATTGTAAATCAACTATACATCAATTTGTAAAAATGACTTATAAATGTTAAAATTTTAAAAAGCTTGGCAGTGGGTACACAGGTGCTTCTAAAATCATTTGCTGTACTTTTGGGTAGCCTTTAAGGATTTCATAATAAAAAAGTTTTAGTGTCATAGAAACAAACCATTTCTGCTCTCAGTGGGGATATGTTCAATTTAACAGAAAAATCTTGAGGATTTATATAGATATAAATATAGGTATAGATATATAGATATATATCTACTGAGAATTCCTTAAGCACCTCTGGCCATCTGGTGGGATAAGGAAAACCTTTTTCAGTACACCTCAAGCCACTTTTCCAAGGCATACTGGTACTTCCAACCATGCTTCAAACATTGTAGTACCCAAAAGCTGCATATCTGATACCTTCATATAAAATAAAAATCTTCAAAAATCTCCCTGAATACTTCAAAAATAGGTTTTTAAAAAATGAATGAGCACTATACAACCCTGGTTCAACATCTCAATACACTATGGTACTACCTCGGCCTGTCCAAGAATAGCCTGGGCCAAAGACTTAACTTATTTACATGGTATTAATTGCAAAGCATCCCCTCCTTGAAGTGTATTTATGTTGTGAAGTGTTTTGGGGCAGAGGCTGATATTCTCCAACCTTCAGGCAAGGGGCTAGAGAATCTATGTTGCAATGCAGAATTGTTAAATATATTTATGTTGTGTAAGGTACTCAATATATTCATTTATTCAATATTTGGTAGAGATACAATGGAGCTAAAACAGACAAGTTTCCTGCCCTCATGGGGTTTAGAGTCCTGGATAAAAATTAATCCAAATTTAAACTATAACTGATATGTACCAGAAAAGAAAGGTTAGTGTTACATCTGAAGAATAGTAGGAGTTAGCGAGGTGAAGATGGTGGAAGTGAACAGAAGAGAGAGCTCTCCAAGCAGAGGGAACAACAAAGGCCGGGTGGTGGGAGAAGGAAGGGAAGGTCTCCAAAGGTAGATCATGTTATAGGTCTTTAGAGTAAGAGCAAAAACCAATCATTGCAAGGTTTTAAAAGGTGAATGGGTTAAGCGTTCAGAAATCAAATTTACATTTTGAAAACTTCCCTGATGCTGGCAGACTGGAGAAAGAATTAGAGACAGCTAGAATGGAAGAGAAGAGTCAAGCTAGGAGTGACTATCATCATCCAGGATGGTGGCTTGCACTAGAACTGTGGTGGAAAAGATGGAGAGAAGTAGGCGGACTCATGAGAAATTTAAGAGGTCAAATGGACAAACGTTGATGGATTAGATACTGTGGGATGAGAAAGAGAGGTGTCATGGGTAACAGCTTGGTTTCTGGTTGCAGAACTGGATGGACGGTGGTCCCATTCATTGATATAAGAAATGCTTTACTCCAGCAGCCCCCCGACACCCTCCTGTACCCAGCTTGTCAGGAGCTAATGTCAAGTGTGATCACCCCACATCTGCTGTGGCACTCCTGAATTCTTCTGCCAGTTATAAAAACAGAACTTCACTTTTGCAGATCAATTTTGCAATGAAAGTCATTTTCATGGAATAAGACTTAAAAAAAAATTAGTTAATAAATGGAATCTTTTATTTAACATCATGGTAACAATATAGTGCAAGAGAATAATGCACCTCTTTAATGGTCTCAGGCAAATTAAGAAGGAAGAGAAGAGGATTTAAGATGTAAACAATGCTGAATGAAAGCCAAATAACATCATAGCATGTTATAGAGACAAAGGTTTCACAGAATTTTCAATAGAGAACTGCGTGGGAGAAGCTGAGTGTTCACAGCGTACACAGTGGTATGGGCATGTTATGATAAGTCATATCACATATTCGCCTTATGAAGGAAAGAATTACACACTCCCCACCTTTGCAGTAATAACCTCCTAAGTTCATTAGCAGTAGCGGTAGTAGTTAGAATGAAATGAAGAATTGCTTTTTAAAAAATGTTTACGAGCTATTATATTGAGATGCACCATCAAGTTGGCTCAACAAAATAACAGACAGGCGTTCCAAAAAACTAGCTCTGTATTATAAAGAGGGGGAAAATGACATCAATTATCTAATTTTAATAAAACAATATTATGCACTACATTAAATTAGTGTTGTGTTGATTCTGTAGTCTTGTATGTAATCATTTGTAAATTTATTTTAATTTTATACTGGTATGAGAACTATAAAGGATATAAGGACTTTATACATGGTTTTATGAATATACATATTTAAGTAATATTATAATGTAAATAATTTAGGTCAACATCAGGGGTTTAGGATAATTGTTTCCCTTAAAAGAGGTCTGAGACTTATTCAAGTTTGGGAAACACCGGGCTATGAAATTAAACCAAACTTTAGCTTGGTATACAAGACCTGTGATCTGGACCCACGTTATACCACAGCTTCATTTCCTGTCACTCTCCTACTCAAATATGAGGTCCTGATAACACTGTAATTTCCATGTTTTTACTCTAGCTGTTCCCTCCACCCAGAACAATCATCTAAATCTACTCAGCTCAAATAACAAGCATCACAATTAATAGACAGGCCTTGGAATTTTACTCCTCCCAAAATGACAATTAAGGATTACTTAAGCAAACAAAAGAATGCAGTATGTCTAACATCTCTAATGGTAAAATGTGCATGAGGGATTTTCCCACATTGTGAAGTATCGACTGGGTACCTGTCAGGTCACAGACAAGAGGCAACAGGGTCCCACTAAGCCGGAGAAGACAGAACCAATAGTCCAACCGAGATGGAGGCTTCTCACTAAACAGGCCTAGACAAATTGGAAGAGTGGTCGCTCCCAGTCATCCCCCAAAGCTTCTCAGGTGTGTTGCTTTATAAACATGGGATTTTGATCAGAAGAAGAGATAAACAACTTTGGTCTACACTGGTGATAACCTTTCTGGCATGAATATCAGTCCAGGAAAATTTAAAACTGATGCAGGCTGTGTGTATTTTTCACTCAAAATAATTCACTTATTGAATTCCATGAGGAAAAATTATATACTGTTAAAACACAAATTATATATGTTATCGATTGCAAGACCACCAATGAGAAAAATCAACATTGCCCGTCTACTAAAACGTTACTGTCTGAGCATATTTGAGAGGTAACAATACCAGAGAATGTTTTTAAATTCTCATCTTAAAATTAGATCTAGGTGGATAACATATGGCCAGCAGCTGGTAAGCCATTGATCTAAAGGAAAAGAAAGAAAACAAAGCTTCCTCCTTGAGGCAGTCTAAGTTTATATTGCTCAGGGATTCAGAAACAGCTTGAAATTGGTATCTATTTACCTTTTATTTGTTTGTGGGTTCTTACAGTTCTAATCAAAATTCAGATTTAAAATGCTTATCTAAAGAAAAAGCCCTTATCTCGTTTATTTTTTAAATTTCTTTTTTTAAAATTTATTTATTATTTATTTATTTATTATTTTTGGCTGCGTTGGGTCTTCGTTGCTGTGCACGGGTTTTCTCTAGTTGCAGCGAACGGGGGCTACTCTTTGTTGCAGTGCGCAGGCTTCTCATTGCAGTGGCTTCTCGTTGTGGAGCACCAGCTCTAGACGCGCGGGCTTCAGTAGTTGTGGTTCGTGGGCTCTAGAGCGCAGGCTCAGTAGTGTGGCGCACAGGCTTGGTTGCTCCGCGGCATGTGGGATCTTCCCGGACCAGGGCTCGAACTCCTGTCCCCTACATTGGCAGGCAGATTCTTAACCACAGAGCCTCCAGGGAAGCCATATTTTTTAAATTTCTTGATTTATTTATGTATATGCTGCAGCATTCTATATTCTATCTGTAGCAAGTCTAAGACAAATTTTTCAAGTTTTCTTTCTTCTAGATTTACGCTATTTACCTAAAGCAGTGTTTCACAAAAATATCGGTGGAGTACTAGTCCTGCAAGATATTCTGAGAAAAAGGAATTTCCAAAAGTCAACTACATTTGGGAAATTATATACATGATATTCAAATCACATTAGCATTTTTTTAAAATACTCTGAGAAATCCTACAGTAATAAAACCTGTTTCTCCTTGTTTAATTCAGCATTTCTCAGACTTATTTGAACTTGAACAATGAAAAAAAAGCTTTTCAGAAAAGCATTGAACGGGCTTCCCTGGTGGCGCAGTGGTTAAGAATCCTCCTGCCAATGCAGGGGACATGGGTTCAAGCCCTGGTCTGGGAAGATCCCACATGCTGCAGAGCAGCTAAGCCCATGTCCCACAACTCCTGAGCCTGCGCTCTAGACCCCACGAGCCACAACTACTGAAGCGCATGCACCTAGAGCCCGTGCTCTGCAACAAGAGAAGCCACTGCAATGAGAAGCCTGTGCACCGCAACAAAGAGTAGCCCCCACCCACCACAACTAGAGAAAGCCCGCATGCATCAACGAAGACAAAACACAGCTAAAGTTTAAAATAAATAAATAAATAAATTTTAAAAAGAAAAGCATTGAACATCCTGTAGAACTAGTGTTCTGCAGAAAATGTTTTGAGAAATGCTGATCCAGAGGACTCTTTTAAAAAAGAAAAAATAAATAAACTTCCTGAAGGGGAAAGGATTCTCAAAAGATCAAGAGTGGTGCTAAGGAGAGTGGAGGGAGGGTCCTTATCAGTATGCAGCTGAGTGAAGCTGAGAGAAAACACTTTTCTGCTCATGAGAACTGGGGTTAATTCAGTCTACTCAGACATTCTAAGTCCAGAAGATTCCATTCAGGCTGAAGCAACCTGAACAACCTTGACAGAGTGAGGATAACAATAACAACTACTCTTACTGCCATTTTTAATGTTATTGCTGCTCCAATTCATTAGCTGCTCAGGATGGGATAGGCAACGTACAAATATTACCTCAAACCACATAAAACTCCTGCATGACAGGCTTTATCCTCTCAATCTTAAAGAGGAGGAAACTGAGGCAGAGAGAGGGTGACACGACTCTTAACAGAAACAGGATTTGGCCTTAGACCTTTCTTCCTGTCTTGTACCAACTAGTCTGAAAAGCTTCTTCACTGAAGCAACCTCTCCCTTGGTTTTCCTAGCCACTGATGACACTCCCTGGGGCCTTCCCTCACAGAAATCATTCTAGAATAAAACAGGTTAAACAACTGATGACTTTGGCCCACTTTCCCATATGTCTGGTTTCCACCAGGAACCAAATATTTGCACATTCTAAATCTGACAAGACCCCTGATCACCTAGGCATGGCATGGTATTTTGAAATTACTTCCTAAGGCCCTTTAAGAATCGAACAAGAAAATTAATCTCAACACTCAAAGGCAAACTTAAACACCAACCAAGTCCAAGCAGGTAACGTAAATGAGGGGAGCTGGTCAGGAATAAGACAATATGGGTGACAGAAACTGTGATGATCTAGAGAGAAATATTCTCCATCCAAAGGGCTTAACCACTTCTTAGCTTTGGCAGAAAGCATTGCTGTCGAGCAGAAATGTGAGCCCAGTACTGCTTGATCTTATCTTTCAAACAAAGCCAGAAACAGTTTTTACACGAAATCTCCCTATTCTTAAAATGTTGACAACTAACTAATTTCCTAAAAACACTAGCAGGGCCAAAAACAACATGAATTTGCAGGCTGATTGGTCATGACCTCATAAAGCAACTTCTACTGAAAAACTCTGTGATCTCCCCTCCACCCCACCCCCTCCTCCAGTATACCTGGGTCCAAATTGCTTTTGACACACGCAAAAAA
This sequence comes from Neophocaena asiaeorientalis asiaeorientalis, assembly GCF_003031525.2. NCBI lineage: Eukaryota > Metazoa > Chordata > Mammalia > Artiodactyla > Phocoenidae > Neophocaena > Neophocaena asiaeorientalis. The sequence continues at coordinate 3,105,779 of NW_020172364.1, forward strand.
AATCAAAAGTTAAGACTCGCCAGTACAGAAGTCATATTTAAAGCCTCAGAGTCTGAAGTTGATTATATAAAAGGAGACACCCCCCTGGAATTATTTTGAAAGATGGCAGCAGGGTTAAAATAAGTACGTGTGCCACTTGAAGGCAATAGAGTCATTTTGTGCCTTTCCTATGGTCCATTATATGCCACAGTGACTCTAAAGTATGAGGAAGCCATTAGCACTGCTCCAGTGACCAAATATTTTTTCTTCCTTCTCTCCAAACTGATTTGTCAGATTACTTTTGGAGACCAGGTTCAGGTCTAGTTAGGGCATGGGGTGGGGTAGTCCTCCGTGATATTCTGTTGTCACTGGGGGTGCTCATTAGAGAGATGGCTAACACTACCTGACACCTGAATTATTCAAAGCTAAGGCTTGAGGTGTGGCCTATGGTCTTTTAAGGTCAACATTATTACTAAGTCCCCAGAGAAGAGCCAAGGAGAGGAAGGTGGAAAGAGGTTGGCTCCATGGGGAAGGATTCCTCCTCTGCCTCATTCTCCACCTGCTGCTTCAAGGTAAGATGGGACAAGAGTAAGAGCACAGCATCCATATAACTTCTGGGAAACAGAGAAACCAGGCTAATTTTTATTTCTCGACAGTCAATGACTGGGTGTTCATTTTGGTAAAAATGGAAACTCATGACACTGACAGCTTTGTAGCTCTTTCTAGGGTCCTAAACAGTTAGTTGACGCCTCTCTTAATCTATTTCTCCACTCCCCATACATCTATGGGCCTCTTCCCTTTCCCCATGTCATTCTCTTTCCAGACATATAATCTACCCCACAGTTTCTGGGTATCGACTGACATTGAGAAGAAGAAAATTCTTTCTCAGTTCCCTTAAGCAAATGAAAAGAAAGATGCCAAGGGGAAGGAGGTAGAAGAGAAGATCTGTTGTGAAAGAGGGAAACTTTTTCAGCACAATTTTCCCAGTCTAGAGTAATTTCTTGTTCATTATTGAGAATAAGCAATGAGGGATAGGACAACATCAGAGACAGATAAGAACAGACTCGACCAGAAGATGTTACCACATACATTCTCTGTTTCTGCCCCACAAAGTATGACAAGAAAAGGTTTGGGTATAAGATGGGTATCAAGGAACTCTTTTTAAGATAATCTCAGTGGTGATGAGTCCTGAGTTTTAGAAGAGAACAATTACAGCACAAAGCAAGGACACAATATATATCATTAAACTGAAAACTGAGTTCCTTCTTTAAGGAGTTCCTTTCTTAAGTTCCCACAGATTGCTCACTACCTACCTGATTATTTCTCTCATCATTAATTCATGACCATCTATGCCCTGTTCATATAGTGAGGCGGAGAACTGTGATTGCAAAATCTGTCACTGACATTCACCCAAATGGCTCAAGGACAAAGGTTTGTGGTGAGATTGTTAAGAACACAACAGGACACTAAAAAGTGGTGGTCAGGACTGAATTTGCATACACATTTAGACAAGTTTTGTGTAGACAGAGAGACAATGGAATCGAGGATGGAGCGCTGACTCGGCTCACCTCATCAACTTCCACCATTTGCCTACCAGCCCAGCCCAAGCTCCCTGGCCCAGGAAGGAGGAGTCCAGACATTTCTCCCATGACCCCTGTTGTCTCTCTGTGCAGAAACACTTCCCAGACCCCAGTGCTGGCACTCCTTTCACAGTCTCTGCTCTCTACAGGAAGAGGAGACAATTTCACCATCACTTGCTCAGGATTCGACCAGCATGGGGTGGATCCCGCTGCCTTCCAAGCAGTGTTTGACAGAAAGGCCTTCCGTCCAGTCACCAACTTCAGCATCCCCACTCATGTCCACACCTCCTTCACCCTGTCTGCCATCCTGGAAGTAGTAAGTCCTGACCCAACTCTGTAATGGTCTAGTGGTGAGCAGTGGGTTCCCTGACTGGATTTTGTAAAATTAAAAGCTCATTCTATGGGGTAGGGAGGAATGACAGGGAATGCTACAATGACATCACTGCAGGTAAAAGCTCTCCCTTTTTGGGAATACGCCACAAGAAACATGATCCCAATGGACTCTCATACTGGTGCTTTCACTTGCATTTCTCACGTACCCTGGATTATATGACCTACCATTTTTAGTGGCTTATGAAAAATATCATAATTGCCACACAAAACAGCCTTGGAAATGAGTAAGAGGTGGGTGGTGGCACTGGACCTGACTTCATAAAATTAATGATCCTGGATGAAAATTGTTTTTCCAGGATATACATCTTTAACTGATGACATCATTCCTGTGGCTAAATGTGGTAAGATAGACTCAGTTTCCCCTTTGTTATGACACCTCTCTTTTTCCACTCCAAGGTCCAACTTCACAGATTAAAATGGATAAAGCTGAGAATACCCACAAATTAGACAAATTCATACAGAACCAGCCAATAATGAAAACATAAAACTTCCTGATTATTCTGCCACTTTAAGGAGGGCAGAGATGGGGCTCAGGGAGCAAGTGGCATAAACCAAGGTCATGGAAACCAATATTTAAGTGGCTCCAACACAGGAATCCAAAGCCAAGCTCAAGGTCTCCCTTGAGACCACTGAGGGGGAAGTGGAAGCAAGTAAAACTTTGTCAGTGACATTGTGACAGCTGTCACCAGAGAGAGGGTGGGAGAGTAAAGAGATGAGTTTACAAAGGAATGTAAAGTGCAAGAGACAGAGAAAGACTAAGACCAGTTCCCACCCCCTGTTTGTCCCACACCACGGTTTCCTCTAGATCTGGTACAATCCATTCCTTGGGTGGAACCCAGTGGAATGTGGGGGCATCAGGAAGCTGAGCGTGGCAACTGAGAACCTGTGGCTTCCAGATATCTTCATCGAGGAGTTGTGAGTATCTGGGCTGAAAAAAGCCAGAAGGAGACCATATCTCCAGGGAAGAGCATGAGTAACCAATAGGGGCCACACAAAGACTCACCTTAGAAAGGAGCAGCATCTGAAACCCCCAAAACATGGCAATAGGTGGAAGGAGGAGGTCAGATGAGTGGGGCTGGAGCACAGGAATGGATGACCTGAGAGAGGAAGAAGGCCAAGTCTGATGGGGAACCCACAGCACTCACCTCCCTGTCCTTCTCACACACAGCATGGATATGGATCAGACCTCTCCAGGTCTCATGGCTTATGTCAACAGTGATGATCACATCGAATACAGCAAACCAACGCAGGTGAGCAGCATCTGCAACCTGGACATCTACTTCCCCTTTGATGAACAGAACTGCACCCTCACCTCCAGCTCTTTCATCTACACAGGTGAGTGAGGCTCACATGTTGAGAGCTAGAGAAAGGGTTTGGGAAGAAGAGGATAGGAAGCTGGAAACAGTGAGGGAATCTCACCGAAAGGGGTGTGAAAGCTAAGTGGTAAGGAATCCAACAGTCTGGGCAAAGGGGTTGGGAGTGCTGGGGGAAGCTGAGTTGCCTGGATCTCCTTTGCAGTGCAGAACATGGTGTTGGGCATGGAGGAGGACGTGCAGGAGATTTTGAAAACATCACAGAACGTCGTTTGGAGCAAGGGGGAACGGGTACTTCAGGCTATCCACCAAAGAATGATGAAGATGCCTGTGGGCACCATGAGTATGACCAAATCATTTTCTATGTGAGCTCAGGGGCCCTGGATGAGATCTTCTCCTTAGATATATAGCTTATGTCCTCCACCAGAATGTAAGCTCTCCCACGAGAAAATAAGCTCCCCAGGGACAGAAATCGTTATCACTTTTTTCACTGATAAATCTCCAGTACCTAAAACAGTACCTGGCACTCAGTAAATATTGATTGAATGGATCCTTCCCGAGGAAGAAACAAAGCTCCCATGGCAGTGATTTATAGTGAGCATGACCCTCCGCCCCCTGCCAGGGCTATCAGAACTTTTTGGAGGGCAGGAATTTTTATATTTATTTTTTAAAAGAGGTGGTGGAAAAGTTATGAAACACTGTCTTAGGGATATTATGATTCCAAATCCTGGTGACCCCCAAATGTCTGCTCTGTCTTGTTTTCCCTCCCCCTGGTTTTCAATGTCCACCAGCAAAGTCACTAGAGATTAGACCTTGATGAGGAAAGCAAGCAGAAATACAATGCACACAATTGAGGGACCTAAGAATCTGGTCCCTCAATTCTGCTAAGAGCACATTGGCAGTAATAAAAATTTAGGTGGAGAAAGTTGAACCTTGGGCCAAGAAGGAATGAGATACATTTCAATGGTAAGCAGCATGGTAGAATCAAACCATGGAAAGGCAGTGTAGTGATTCCGATGGCTTTGCTGGAGAGGCAGGAATGAGAAAGGGACTTGAGGTGATGTTTCCTTAATAGAAAGTAAGGAGCAAATCTCAACTCTTGCTTTTAACTGGCTTGGCAGCCTCCCAGGCTTCTCCTCGGTTGCCTCCCTCTCCCCTCCCCACCAGGTGGCCATCAGGCGCAGGCCCAGCCTCTGTCATAAGCCCCCTGGTGCCCAGGAGCTTTCTGATAGCCATCGACGCCCTCAGCTTCTTCCTGCCGGCAGAAAGTGAGAACAGCACCCCATTCAAGATGACACTCCTGCTGGGCTACAACGTCTTCCTGCTCATGACGTTGAATGACTTACTCCCTGCCAGTGGCGCCCCCTCTCATCAGTATGGTCCCTCCCACTTTCCGGGGAAGCAAAGGCAGCAGGGGACATGGTGGGAGGCAGGTAGCAGGAGAACCGCTGCCTCTCCACTTAAGGAGGGAATGGATTCTGAGGAAAGATTGGATTTGGGGGAAAAAAATTGTAGTGAGGAATCTGCCCAGATTTATTTATAGTTTGCTTTGCCTTCAGGTGTCTACTTTGCTCTGTGTCTGTCACTGATGGTGGTCCGCCTGCTGGAGACCATCTTCATCACCTACCTGCTGCATCTGGCCACCACCCAGCCCCGACCCAGGCCTCGCTGGCTCTGTTCCCTGCTTCTACACTGTACCAGCCCAAGGAAACGCTGCCCCGCTGCGCCCCAGAAGGGAACACGGGCCTGGGCCTCAGCCCTGCCCACCTGCCTGGTGAGGGAAATCAGCACGGCCCACGCGTCCTCTCCCATCACCTCCCCTTCTCTGCTCCCGCCTCCTTCCTGCCCCCACAACCCCCCAGCTGACCTTGGCAGCCCACAGCTGAGTCTCTGTCTCTCCGTAGGTGTGAAGGAGCCCGTGGAGTTGGTGGGGAAGGCGCCAGGTCCCAGGGAGGCAGAGCTAAATGGGTGCCCTGGGTCAGCGAGGGCCCAGCAGGAGGACGAGGCTCAGAAGCAGCACTCGGTCAGCCTGTGGATGCGGTTCAGCCACATGATGGATACCCTGCTCTTCAGCCTCTACCTGCTCTTCCTGGCCCCCTCCATCGTCACGGTCATCAGCCTCTGGAACACCTAGGCAGATGCCCACCTGCAAGCTCCAGGCAAGAGCTTCTCTTGCCTCCAGGAACCAGCCAGGCTCTCATTCCTGTCCAAATCCCACCTTACAGCCCTGGCAACCACCTCGTTTTCAACCCAGCCCTTCTGTTCAGTTTCAGACCAGACCTGAATGGTCTCCTAAGCTCTCCTGAGTCAGGTCCTTGCTCCTGCACGCCATCAGCTCCCCTCAGCCCTCCCACGAATCCTGCCTGCCTGGTTCCTCAGGATTCAGGTTCTTGGAATACTTCCTTGATCGAATCTCCTCCAATAAACCCCTTTGCAGAAAGCACTGGCTCTTCTCTGCAGTATATTATAGTTTCAAAACCCTTGAGGTCGGGCTTCCCTGGTGGCACAGTGGTTGAGAGTCCGCCTGCCGATGCAGGGGACATGGGTTTGTGCCCCGGTCCGGGAAGATCCCACATGCTGCGGAGCGCCTGGGCCCATGAGCCATGGCCGCTGAGCCTGTGCATCCGGAGCCTGCGCCCCGCAACGGGAGAGGCCACAACAGTGAGAGGCCCACATACCGCAAAAAACAAAACAAAAAAAAACCTTGAGGTTGAGAGTCTTCTTGCAGAAACTTCTCATTACCAAAGTAAGAAGGATTTTCTTGTTTGTTTGTTTGTTTGTTTTTTAAGTCTATTAGGCAACATGTGAAAGTGGGGAGAGGGGAGAGAAGAGGCCAAACTCTATTACAAGGAATTATAATGAAATAGGGATTAACCTCCTAAATCGTTATCCCGGATTTAAGCTTCAGAAATTAATAATGTGCCAGAACCAGGCATCTCTTGTTTAAAGAGTGAAGCCTTTTGTCACAGCCTGACATATGACTCATTCATCATTAAACACTTAGAGTGTTAACATAATCCCGAATTCTGCTAACTGTCTGTGTTGCAATTAGAGTTGATCCGTCCCTAATCATGCTAAGAAAAGAACACTGGGTCAAGGAGAGCATGTTTGAAAATGGCATCTGCTTTACTTGGGAGTAACACAAATGCCTCCATATGAACTGGAAAATTCCCCTTCCTGGCACTTGCCTTATCATTTTGAAAGTCTTTGTCTCTTGGCTCATTATTTCCAATAGCTTCTTGGGGGAAGTGGAGACCCCTGTACACCAGAGCTGTGGCATGATTTGCTGGACACCAGGTTCAGAAAAGCACAGATTCGAGAGCAACTTAATTACAACTTGAACACCATCTTTCATTTTTAGCAACCATTTATTTTCCTTTCTTTAGTTTATTCTACTACTGTCTATCTGAAGCCTAAATTTCCCAGGTTATAACAGGCTAGGAGTAAAAAGAGAGTCACAATATTGTTCACTAAGGTATATTTCCTTGGTTCCTCCTCTCCACTCCTCTTCCTCAAACGCCTTTGGCTTCCTCTGGTCACTGGTGGCAAGGTCACCAAAGGGTGGCAAGGCTGCCAATGTCCACTAGAAGTGCTGCTGCTGGTGGTGTGGGCCTGAGGTCCCATCCCAATGTTCGCTGCAGGAGCTTCTGCCCTCTCAGAGCCCAGGCCACTGGAAGGCTGAACCCACAGTGCAGATGTTCCCACTGGATGCTGAGTCACCAGGACCAGCTGGAACTTGCTCTTTCCTTGCAGTCCCCTTCTGCTGGGACTCAGGCAGAAGTCCATGGGAATCTGGGCATACTGAGGCAGAAATACACTGCTATACTCTGAATGGCTCCTTTCACTCAGGCTCCTGGTCTTCCAATTAAACTTGTGCCCCTTAATTCTCCTTTTTCTCTGCTTTTTTTTTTTTTTTTAATTTCAGGAAGGTCTTTGGCTCTTCGGTTTCTAGAACCTTGTCAAACACTCCCTTCACCATCACCAGCCCTCCAGGCATGTCAAAGACCTAGCTAAGCTTAAATCAGGAGCCCTGACATTCACCTAAATAAGTGAGCATGTCTGTTATTATTTTGGATATCTGTTATTATTTTGGCAGTTCCTCAACTCACAGCTTTCTACAAAGTGGGCCTTTAGAAAGGACACAGTATAGGTATAATAATAACCAACATTTATTTAGTTATTAATATGTGACAGGCACTTTTCTAAGTGCTTTATATGAATAAGCACACTTAATCCTTATGGTAACCCTATGAAGCAGGAACTACAGATCCACACCTACCTTGGAGCCAAATGTGGAATTTTTCAGATTTTGAAAAGGTAACAATCATGCATGTACTATATGTTACTAACACCCCAAGTCAGCTATGGAGTAGCACTCTCTAATCAAACACAATTAATATTTCTGCAGTGAAATCTATGAATATTCACACTCGGTAGCAAAAATGAAACTACAGACAGACTCACAACTGTTCATGTCAGGCTTTGCCACCAAATAATTTATGAAAAATAATTTGGTTTTCAAAGTCCTTTAGGTTATAAAACTGTGGTTTTGTATTATTATCCCCATTGTATATATTCAAATAAATGAAATAAATGAGAAAATGAAGCACAGAGAAGTGCAGTGATGGCCACTGAGCTGTCTCCCAAGTTTCCACAGCTAGTCAGGTGACAGAGCTGCAGTGTGAACCGAGGAAGCTGGCTCAAGACACGGGACTCAGCCTCTGCCACACGACCCTCCAGACTGAGGATGAAACCAGACAAGTTCTCCAGGAGTCCCGTGTTGAGACATCAATCCACTTCAAGTCTTTTTTTTTTTTTTTAATATTTATTTATTTATTTGGCTGCACCGGGTTGTGGCATGCGGGATCTTCATTGCGGCATGCAGGATCTTAGTTGAGGCATGCAGGATCTTTAGTTGCGGCATGTGGACTCTTCAGTTGCGGCATGTGGGATCTAGTTCCCTGACCAGGGATTGAACCTGGGTCCCCTGCATTGGGAGCACGGAGTCGGCCACTGAACCACCAGGGAAGCCCCCACTTCAAGTCTTCATCGGCTAACACTATAGGAGAATTAAAACAGGAAGCGCAAGTCTCTGACCAGGGTCCCTAAGACAAACTTTCTTTTCAATTTCCTTTTACTCCCTCCCTCAGTTTTTTCTACTCCTCACCCCTCCTGCCCACCCTCATCATAAGTCATAACACCCAAGTCCACTACCTGTACTTTCTCCACTGCTTTCTGGAGTATATATTTCCCCAAATCTGATCTGGACAATCCCTCTTTCCTTTGTATTCTCTATGGATTTAGCTTTTTGTTGCTGATATCTATTGCCAGATACTTTAGGATGTTCCACTCCTATGCCCTATCCTGAGACAGTCACCTTACCTGGAGACTCATCCTTGACTTTGCTGAGTAGCTCACTTACCCAGATTTCAAGAGGTTCTAAAATTATGTGAGGTCCATTTGCATCATTTTGTTCGTTCTTTCCACCGATCGTCACGGTACGTATTTCTCTACTTATTTTCTTCACATTTTTTCCATTACATAGCTTCATGTTTTATTTGAATAGTAAATATGCACTTTATCTTTTTTGACATATGGATTAAGATACTAAATCTCCTTTCAGTAAAAGAAGGCATGATATAATTATAGTGATTTTATTTTTTCCACAATCAAAATCTGAACATGTGACCTTAACACACACTGGATAATCATACAGAATCTTTGAAATCAGAGAGCTCACAGAAAAGTAACAAATGTGGTAGCTGTCTTTCTATTCCATCTATAACAGAATCATACGATAAGCACACTTTGTGCTAATGACTTTCCTCTTGTTAGGTGGCAAAGCTTTGAAAGGGCTTTGCAAGGTAATTTATGACCTCTTTAGGAAAATCTGCTGACAGGCAACTGGTCCAGCCTGGGCCATCTTGCATTTGATGGCCTGTTTCTGCCAACAGCTCCTCACCGCCCACTCACCTGCACTGCTACCCTTTGGTTCTTGCACACATTTTTGTTCACTTTCTTTTTCTCTAAACCATTATAAGCAGTACTTCTCCACATTCTCTACATATTTTTTTGGTTCCATATTAACACAGCATTAAAGTGTATTATCTCATTATTGTCTTTGCCTCTCTCTCCTCTTCCTGAAGACCCATTCTAGGATATGAAGTCACGGAATTCATTTCAAGCCTATCCTTTTCCTCCTCTCCAGTTTATGATTCTCCCTTTGATAAACTCTCTTATTTAATCATCGGCTGGCACTGGTCCTTCTATATAGCAGGGAAAAAACTAGCATAGTATAGAGACTTTGGGATCTGGCAGCCCTAATTTGATTCCATTACTTGTACAAGTGACTTAACCTTACAAGTTTAAATGTCTTCATTTATGAAATGGAGCCAATAACACAGATTAAATTGTTTTTTTATTATTTATTTATTTATTTATTTTTAGCTGCGTTGGGTCTTCGTTGCTGCACGCAGGCTTTCTCTAGTTGCGGCAAGTGGGGGCTACTCTTTGTTGCGGTGTGCAGGCTTCTCATTGCAGTGGCTTCTCTTGTTTTGGAGCACGGACTCTGGGCATGCGGGCTTCAGTAGTTGTGGCACATGAGCTCAGTAGTTGTGGCTCGCAGGCTCTAGAGTGCAGGCTCAATACTTGTGGCGCACAGGCTTAGTTGCTCCGTGGCATGTGAAATCTTCCTGGACCAGGGCTCGAACCCGTGTCCCCTGCATTAGCAGGTGGGTTCTTAACCACTGCACCACCAGGGAAGTCCCAGATTAAATTATTTTTAAAACATGAATTTAAAAAACCCTTTATAGGCTTATAGAAACTAGAAAGCCCAATGTGATACTATAGAGAGCATCTTTTCATCATGCAGACTGACACCTAGAGTGCAAAATTGACATCTAGGTGGGAGGCACTAGACATAAAGAATTACAGACTTTCTAGCACAACCCCCTCATTTTTTAGATGAGAAGAATGAAGTGGAGAAAAGTGAAGTGATAGGTATGAGGTTGTCACACTTCAAGAGAATTCAAGCCCATTAAAGTGGCAGCCACAGCTGAGTGATTGTCTTAGTCTCTCTTCCCAGGTGCCGCTGAGGAGTCCCAGGACCCTCCCTCTTTCTGTTCCAGGCACCATAGCCAACCTGACTTCAGCTAGTGACTCACCCTGCAGTTTGGATGTTTTGGCTGCCTCCATGCTCCTGGATCCTTAGCCCTGGCCAATGCCCTCTGTATGTGATTGCCATTCATCAGGGCTGCAAGAGAACGGCCTTCACTTACCCTCCCTCCTCTACCAGCTAATTCTGCCCTTGCCAGGTTACAGCTATATTCCCAAATCTGATCCCTCATGATTCCAGACGAATGGGGCCACCAGAGGGCCATGTAGTGTGATCTCCTTTGGAATATAAGCTAAGGTGAAAGGTGCTGGTATCTGACTTGCAAAACTACAGCTCCTGTCCCTACTGTTTACCTTTGGAGCCAAACGTTGTCTAGGCCAAAGGATTTCATTTGTGGAAACCTAGGGGCCTAATAATCTAGTCCACAAGACTCCCCAGCTACAGAGTAATGAAAAGAGCAAGGAAAGAACAATGGAACTAGACTGGCCTGGGTTTGAATCTAGATTCTACCAATATCCACCTGGATGGGCACTGAGCAAGATTTAGATTTTTTTCACCTCTCTATACCTCAGTTTTCTAATCTGTAAAATTGGGAGTAATAGTGCTGACCTCTCAAAGCAGTTGTGAGGATATGAACACTGTACGTAAAGTACATAACACAGTATAGAGCACATGGCACAAACTCAATAAATGGTAGCAAAGCAATCTACAGGTTCAATGCAATCCCTATCAAATTACCAATGACATTTTTCACAGAACTAGAACAAGAATTTTACAATTTGTATGGAAACACAAAAGACCCCGAATAGCCAAAGCAATCTTGAGGAAGAAAAACGGAGCTGGAGGAATCAGGTTCCCTGACTTCAGACTGTACTACAAAGCTACAGTAATCAAAACAGTATGGTAATGGCACAAAAAAATTTTAGATCAATGGAACAGGATAGAAAGCCCAGAGATAAACCCATGCACATAAGGTCACCTTATCTTTGACAAAGGAGGCAAGAATATACAATGGAGAAAAGACAGCCTATTCAATAAGTGGTGCTGAGAAAACTGGACAGCTACATGTAAAAGAATGAAGTTAGAATAGTCCCTAACACCATAAACAAAAATAAACTCAAAATGGATTAAAGACCTAAATGTAAGGCCAGACACTATAAAACTCTTAGAAGAAAACATAGGAAGAACAGTCTGACATAAATCACAGCAAGATCTTTTTTGACCCACCTCCTAGAGTAATGGAAATAAAAACAAAAATAAACAGATGGGACCTAATGAAACTTAAAAGCTTTTGCAAAGCAAAGGAAACTACAAACAAGATGAAAAGACAACCCTCAGAATGGGAGAAAATATTTGCAAATGAATCAACAGAAAAAGGATTAATATCCAAAATATATAAACAGCTCATGCAGCTCAATATTAAAAAAAAAAAAAACCCAATCCAAAAATGGGCAAAAGACCTAAATAGACATTTCTCCAAAGAAGACATACAGATGGCCAAGAGCACATGAAAAGCTGCTCAACATCACTAATTATTAAAGAAATGCAAATCAAAACTACAATGAGGTATCACCTCACACGAGGTGGAATGGGTATCATCAGAAAATCTACAAACAACAAATGCTGGAGAGGGTGTGGAGAAAAGGGAACCCTCTTGCACTGTTGGTGGGAATGTAAATTGATACAGCCACTATGGAGAACAGTATGGAGGTTCCTTAAAAAACTAAAAATAGAACTACCATATGACCCAGCAATCCTACTTCTGCCCATATGCCCTGAGAAAACCATAATTCAAAAAGAGACATGTACCCCAATGTTCACTGCAGCACTATTTACAATAGCCAGGACATGGAAGCAACCTAAATGTCCATCAACCGATGAATGGATAAAGAAGGTGTGTCACATATATACAGTGGAATATTAGCCATAAAAAGGAACAAAATTAAGTTTTTTGTAGTGAGGTGGATGCACCCAGAGTCTGTCATACAGAGTGAAGAAGTAAGTCAGAAAGAGTAAAACAAATACCGTATGCTAACACGTATATACGGAATCTAAAAAGCAGTACTGATGAACCCAGTGGCAGGGCAGGAATAAAGATGCAGACGTAGAGAACACATTTGAGGTCACGGGGAGTGGGGGGGAAGGGGAAGCTGGGATGAAGTGAGAGAGTAGCATTGACATATATACACTACCAAATGTAAAATGGATAGCTAGTGGGAAGCAGCTGCTCAGCACAGGGAAATCATCTTGGTGCTTTGTGACCACCTAGAGGGGTGGGATAGGGAGGGTGGGAGGGAGGCTCAAGAGGGAGGGGATATGCGGATATATGTATACATATAGCTGATTCACTTTGTTATACAGCAGAAACTAACACAACATTGTAAAGCAATTATACTCCAATAAAGATGTGAAAAAAATAATGAATAAAAGCAATAAGCAAAAATAAATAAATAAATGGTAGCTCCAGTTAGGCCATTCTGAGCATGGTCTTCACTGGATACTTAGAGGGGACAGTCAGAAATAAAAGGCTGGGCCCTGGCTCCAGCTCTCTGGAGGCTGCTGTGCCTCTGCCAAACCCCAGCTCCACCAAACTGCACCCAAGGCGGAGGCCCACACCTCAGCCACACCAGAGGAACAGCAGGTAACTTCTCTGATGTGGCCTCAGGACTCCCATGAGGATCCCAATCACCTTTCTTACATCTGCAAAGGTGCCTTCATCTCTCTCCCCATCCATGGTAAACTGACAGGCCAGATATTTAACTAAAATTTATTGAGCATCTTTTCATGCCTGCTGGGCATCTGTATATCTTCTCTGGAACAATGTCTATTCAGATCTTCCGTCCATTTTTAATTGGGTTGTCTGGGTTTTTTGATATTGAGTTGTATGTGTTGTTTATATATTTTGGATATTAAACCCTTATCGCTAATCATCAGAGAAATGCAGATCAAAACCACAATGAAATATCACCTCCCACTGTCAGAAGGGCTATCATCAAAAAGTCTACAAATAACAGATGTTGGTGAGGATATAGAGAAAAGGGAATCCTAGTACACCATTGGTAGGAATGTAAATTGGTGCAGCCACTATGGAAAACAGTATGGAGATTCCTCAAAAAATTAAGAATAGAACTACCGTATGATCCAGAAATTCTACTCCTGGGTATACATCAGAAGAAAATGAAAACATTAATTTGAAATGATTCATGAACCCAATGTTCACTGCAGCATTACTTACAACAGCCAAGACATGGAAGCAACCTAAGTGTCTATCAGCAGAGGAATGGATAAAGAAGATGGGAGATAGATATAAAGATATAGATATAGAGGTATGATGGAATATGACTATAATACTATATATAATATATATGTAATGGAATACTACTCAGCCACAAAAAAGAATGAAATTCTGCCATTTGCAACAACATGGATGGACCTAGAGGGTATTATATTTAGTGAAATAAGTCAGACAAAGACAAATATTGTATGTTATCATTTACATGTGAAATCTAAAAAAACAAACAAATGAATGTAACAAAACAGAAACAGACTCACAGATATAGAGAACAAACTAGTGGTTACCAGTGGGGAGAGGGAAGTGGGGAGGGGTAAGATAGGGATAGGGGATTAAGAGGTATAAACTATTATGTATAAAATAAATAAGCTACAAGGATGTATTGGAAATATAGCCAATAATTTATAGTGTTTTAAATGGAGTATAATCTATCAAAATATTTAATTACTATGTTGTACACCTGAAACTAATATTGTAATATTGTAAATCAACTACATTTCAATTGAAAAGCATTTATTGACTACTTACTGCTGTATGCCACACACTGGGGGACCAAAAAAAAAAAAATGTTTCCGTCTCTCCCTGAAATTACAGAGCAGGAGGACAGACACACATGTAAAGAGATGTTTCCAGTGTAAGGGTCACAACAGCATTCAGCAGCACAAGCATGCACACGCAAGTGTGCATGTGTGTGTGTGTGTTTGTATAAGAGACAGAAAGAGAGGAGAGAGAGAGAGATTGAGGAAGGCTTCACAGAAGACTAGATGCTTGAGTTGAGCTGAATCTTTAAGAATTTATTAGTGGGACAAGAGATCAATGGTAGAATGTGTATTTTAGGTCGAGGGAATATGGAGAAATAAAATCACATACTGGATGTTGAGGTGCTACTTAGTATGTAGTGTTTCTCCCTGTGTAGTCCAGGATCCACGTGCATTAGAATCAGCTGTGGATCTAGTTGAAAATGTAAATTCCTGAGCACTGTTGCCTGCAATTCTGATTTGGGGCTAAGATTCAGATTTAGGGCCAGAGTGGTGAGGGTAAGGCACATTAGGTAATTCTGATACATACTAAAGATAAGAACAACTCTTTTATAATGTAAAATCAAAAGTGGGACTTCCCTGGTGGTCCAGTGTTTAAGACTCTGTGCTCCCCATGCAGGGGGCCCAGATTGGATCCCTGGTCAGGGAACTAGATCCCGCATGTTGCAACTAAAAAAGATCCCGCATGCCGCAACTAAAGATCCCAAATGCTGCAACTAAGACCCGGAGCAACCAGATAAATAAATAAATATTAAAAAATAAAATAAAATCCAAAGCAAAATTATGGAGAGATAGGTGGGACTTAAGTCAGAGAGTACTTTACATCATGCTAAGGAGTGAGATTTCATCCTATAAACCAGCGGTTCTCTAAGTGTGGTCCCAGGATGAGTAGCTGCAGCAGCACCTGCAAAACTTGTTGAAAATACAAATTCTCCGATTCAGCAATCTTAACGTAACTGCTATAAACGACGGGAGCCAGTGAAAGATTTCAGGTATAAGAAGGACATGGTCAGCTCTGCATTTCAAATTACACAGCCTACACAGTGGAGGATAAGTTAGAAAAAGCCAGACTAGGAGTGAGACCATTAAGGAGGTGACCGGATGTGAACCCCGGGGACTTCGATGGTACTATACAGTCTCCAGAGAGATTCTTTACCGTCTAGTGTCTGCATAGGGCTTAAGAATCAGGATGAAGGTGACACCTGCCCTCATCTTGGGGGAGAGCAGGCTCTCAAGGCTATTCACACAGACCCTGCTGACTGGCCTGGGTGCTGGAGCCTCTGAGCCTCAGACACTGTTTCTCACCTGGGCTCCTAAATCCAGTGTCTGTGCCTCTGGCCTTGATATCCAAAGCAATAGGCCCAACCTGCCTACTCCTGATTCCCCAGAGTACAGCCATGGAGACACCAGACACCAATACTAAGAAGCCCGAAAAGGATGTGCAAGTGTCGGCTCACTGTACATGCTGGGAGTTCCATGAAGAGAGGCCAGAAATCGCCCAGCCAGTCAGGACAAGGCATGAGAGGAGAGGACACAGTGACCATCCTATAATCATTTGGGATTTTTTTTTTTTTTAAGTGTTGGGAATTCCCTTGCAGTCCAGTGGTTAGGACTCGGTGCTTTCACTGCCAGAGCCCAGGTTTGATTCCTGGTCAGGGAACTAAAAAAAAAGAAAAAGAAAAGTTAAATCTCTAGGAATCCAAGTTGCCAGTGCTCAGGCTGTGGGATATTTTACCCCCAAATGGACCTTTGGCAATGTCTGCAGACGTTATTAAGGTTATGACTGGGGTGGGGAATCGAACTGGCATCTAGTGGGCCAGAGATGATGCTAAATATCTTACAGTGCACAGGACAGTCCTCCAAACAAAGGATTATCCAGCACCCAATGCCAACAGTACTGAGGTTGAGAAACTCTGCTCTAGGCAATCCCAGGTTCACAGGAGTCCTAACTGGCCCCATATTTGACTAAGGAGGCAGCTAAAGCCCAAGTTCAGAGCTGCTGTTTTTTAGGTGCCATGACTGAGTGCCCAAGAATCCTAAAGATATATGAACCCAAGATGGAGGCTCCAAAGATGCCCAGAGAAAGCTGAGAGTGGAGGAAGTCCCTGACCCTTCCACGATGACCCCTGAATCAGCTAAGAGTTTCTGAACCATCTCCTAGTTCTGAGTCACCATGAAAGCCCACAGCTTGGCTTAGGAGAGACATGCATCTGGAGCTAAAATGGGAGTCTTAGAGACTCCCCAGGATAGTCCAGAGAATGTTGAGGACAACTATTCCTAATGGGCTCAGAAAATGATAATCCAGCTACTGCAGCTCTGTCTAAATATAGTTAACTTCCCCTATCTGAGAGCCTAGTGGAGAAGAGAAGGAGGAGGCAGGCATACCCAGGAGGGATGCCCAAACCACATTTGTAACAAGGAACTCTGTCCTGGCATTAACTCTAAGCGAGAGCTAGCCTAAGCTAGTATGCCTCCTAAACAAGCATTCCAGGCGCTTACTAATTTGTCTGAGATGCAGGACTGGCCAATGTGAAAAGTACCCTGTACATGTAAAGAATTCTGAAGGTAGAAAGAGTCCCAATATTCATGCTGAAAAACTATGTGATTCTTATATGGCTTGTTAAAAAGCCACAAGCATTGGAAAACCTGCAACCCTGGTTATTTTAAGTACTATCATTTTTATTGTTTTACTTGAAAATGGTCCCTAATTCATCATTTTAGGTATTTTTATATAAGATGATCAATAGGGGGGACCTTCAAGATAGCGGAGGAGTAAGACATGGAAATCACCTTCCTCCCCACAGATACATCAGAAACACATCTACATGTGGAACAACTCCTACAGAACACCTACTGAATGCTGGCAGAAGACCTCAGACTTCCCAGAAGGCAAGAAACTCCCCACGTACCTGGGTAGGGCAAAAGAAAAAAGAAAAAACAGAGACAAAAGAATAGGGACGGCACCTGTACCTCTAGGAGGAAGCTGTGAAGGAGGAAAGGTTTCCACACACTAGGAAGCCCCTTCACTGGCGGATGGCAGGTGGGGGTGGGGGAAGCTTCAGAGCCACGGAGGAGAGCACAGCAACAGGGGTGCAGACAGCAAAGCAGAGAGGTTCCCGCACAGAGGATCAGTGCCAACCGGCACTCACTAGCCTGAGAGGCTTGTCTGCTCACCCACCGGGGTGGGCAGGGGCTGGGAGCTGAGGCTCGGGCTTCAGAGGTCAGATCCCAGGGAGAGGACTGGGGTTGGCTGTGTGATCACAGCTTGAGGGGGCTAGTGCGCCACGGCTAGCCAGGAGGGAGTCTGGGAAAAAGTCTGGAGCTGCCGAAGAGGCAAGAGACCATTGTTTCGGGTTATGCAAGGAGAGGGGATTCCTTCCCCATGTGCCCACAGAAGGCAGAGCACCACCTAAGCACACTCCAGAGACAGGCGCGAGCTGTGGCCACCAGCTTGCACCCCAGAGACAGGCAAGAAACGCTAAGTCTGCTGCCGCTGCCACCAAGAAGCCTGTGTGCAAGCACAGGTCACTATCCACACCCCACCCCCGGCAGCCTGTGCAGCCCACCACTGCCAGGGTCCCAAGATCCAGGGACAACTTCCCCGGGAGAACACACGGTGCGCCGCGGGCTGTTGCAACTTCATGCCGGCCTCTGCCACTGCAGGCTCACCCCGCATTCCAATTATGACTACTGTATCCCTCCCTCTCCCCAGCCTGAGAGAGCAAGAGAGACCTACTCATCCGCTGCTTTAACCCCCTCCCGTCTGGGCAGGAAACAGATGCCTGAGGGCGACCTACACGCAGAGGCAGGGCCAAAACCAAAGTTGACGCCAGGAGTTGTGCAAACAAAGAAGAGAAAGGGAAATTTCTCCCAGCAGCCTCAGGAGCAACGGATTAAATCCCCACAATCAACCTGATGAACCCTGCATCTGTGGAACACCTGAATAGACAATGAATGTTCCCAAAATGGAGGGAGTGGACTTTGGGAGCAACTGTAGACTTGGGGTTTGCTGTCTGCAATTGATTTGTTTCTGATTTGTATGTTTATCTTAGTTTAGCTTTTAGTGCTTATTATCATTGGTAGATTTGTTTATTGGTTTGGTTGCTCTCTTTTTTTTAAATTTTATTAATTTTATATTTTATTATTATTATTATTTTAATCTGATTTGATTTGATTTTTTTCTTCCTTTTCTTCTGAGCTGTGTGGCTGACAGGGTCTTGGTGCTCCGGCCTGGTGTCAAGCCTGAGCCTCCAAGGTGGGAGAGCTGAGTCCAGGATATTGGACCCACGTAATATCAATCAGCGAGAGCTCTCCCAGAGATCTCCGTCTCAACACTAAGACCCAGCTCCACCCAACAGCCAACAAGCTCCAGTGCTGGACACCCTATGCCAAACAACTACCAAGACAGGAACACAACTCCACCCATTAGCAGAGAGGTGGCCTAAAATCATACTAAGTTCACAGACACCCCAAAACACACCACAAGACGTGGCCCTGCCCACCGGAAAGAAAAGATCCAGTCCCAGCCACCAGAACACAGGCACCAGTCTCCTCCACCAGAAAGCCTACACAAGCCACTGAACCAACCTCACCCACTGGGGGCAGACATCAAAAACAATGGGAACTACAAACCTGCAGCCTGCAAAAAGGAGACCCCAAACACAGTAGTTAAACAAAATGAGAAGACAAAGAAATATGCAGCAGATGAAGGAGCAAGGTAAAAACCCACCAGACCAAACAAATGAAGAGGAAATAGGCAGTCTACCTGAAAAAGTATTCAGAATAATGATAGTAAAGATTATCCAAAATCTTAGAAATAGAATGGAGAAAATATAAGAAATGTTTAACAAGGGCCTAGAAGAACTAAAGAGCAAACAAACAATGATGAACAACACAATAAATGAAATTAAAAATTCTCTAGAAGAAATCAATAGCAGAATAACTGAGGCAGAAAAACGGATAAGAGACCTGGAAGATAAAATAGTGGAAATAACTACTGCAGAGCAAAATAAAGAAAAAATTGGAAAGAATTGAGGACAGTCTCAGAGACTTCTGGGACAACATTAAATGCACCAACATTCGAATTATAGGGGTCCCAGAAGAAGAAGAGAAAAAGAAAGGGACTGAGAAAATATTTGAAAAGATTATAGTTGAAAACTTCCCTAGTATAGGAAAGGAAATAGTCAATCAAGTCCAGGAAACACAGAGAGTCCCATACAGGATAAATCCAAGGAGAAACACGCCAAGACACATATTAATCAATCTATCAAAAATTAAATACAAAGCAAAAATATTAAAAGCAGCAAGGGAAAAGCAACAAATAACATACAAGGGAATCCCCATAAGGTTAACAGTTGATCTTTCAGCAGAAACTCTGCAAGCCAGAAGGGAATGGCAGGACATATTTAAAGTGATGAAAAAAAACAATAGAATACACTTTCTTCTCAAGTGCTCATGGAACATTCTCCAGGATAGATCATATCTTGGGTCACAAATCAAGCCTCGGAAAATTTAAGAAAATTAAAATCGTATCAAGTATCTTTTCCAACCACAATGCTATGAGACTAGATATCAATTACAGGGAAAAAACTAAAAAATGCAAACACATGGAGGCTAAACAATACACTACTAAATAAGAGATCACTGAAGAAATCAAAAAGTACCTAGAAACAAATGACAATGAAAACATGATGACCCAAAATGTATGGGATGCAGCAAAAGCAGTTCTAAGAGGGAATTTTATAGCAATACAATCCTACCTCAAGGAACAAGAAAAATCTCAAATATACAACCTAACCTTACACCTAAAGCAATTAGAGACAGAAGAACAACAACAACAAAAAAACCAAACCCAAGTTAGCAGAAGGAAAAAAATCATAAAGATCAGATCAGAAATAAATGAAAAAGAAATGAAGGAAACAATGGCAAAGATCAATAAAACTAAAAGCTGGTTCCTTGAGAAGATAAACGAAATTGATAAACCATTAGCTAGACTCATCAAGAATAAAAGGGAGAAGACTCAAATCAACAGAATTAGAAATGAAAGAGGAGAAGTAACAACTGACACTGCAGAAATACAAAGGATCATGAGAGACTACTACAAGCAACCATATGCCAATAAAATGGAAAACCTGGAAGAAATGGACAAATTCTTAGAATACCACACCCTTCCAAGACTGAACAAGGAAGAAATAGAAAATATGAACAGACCAATCACAAGCACTGAAACTGGGATTAAAAATGTTCCAACAGGGACTTCCCTGGTGGTGCAGTGGTTAGGTCTCTGCCCTCCCAATGCAGAGGGCCCGGGGTTCATTCCCTGGTCAGGGAGCTGGATCCCACATGCATGCCACAACTAGGAGTTCGCATGCCACAACTAAGAAGCCTGGAAGCTGCAACTAAGGAGACCACCTGCCTCAACTAAGACCCAGCACAACCAAATACATATTTTAAAAATAAATAAATATTTTTTGTAAAAGGATAAAAAAAAAATCTTCCAGCAAACAAAAGCCCAACACCAGATGGCTTCACAGGTGAATTCCATCAAACAGTTAGAGAAGAGCTAACACCTATCCTTCTCAAACTCTTCCCAAATATAGCAGAGGGAGGAACACTCCCAAACGCATTCTACGAGGCCACCATCACCCTGATACCAAAACCAGACAAAGATGTCACAAAGAAAGAAAACTACAGGCCAATATCACTGATGAACATAGACGTGAAAATCCTCAACAAAATACTAGCAACCAGATTCCAGCAGCACATTAAAAGGATTATATACCATGATCAACGGCGGTTTATCCCAGGAATGCAAGGATTCTTCAATATACACAAATCAGTCAATGTGATACACCATATTAACAAACTGAAGGATAAAAACCATATGATAATCTCAATAGATGCAGAAAGATGAAATTAGAACACTTCCTTACTCCATACAAAAAAATAAACTCAAGATGGATTAAAGACCTAAATGTAAGGCCAGACACCATAAAACTCTTAGAGGAAAACATAGGCAGAAGACTCTATGACATAAATCACAGCAAGATCCTTTCTGACCCACCTCTAGAGAAATGGAAACAAAAATAAACAAATGGGACCTAATGAAACTTAAAAGCTTTTTCATAGCAAAGGAAAACATAACAAGACGAAAAGACAACCCTCAGAATAGGAGAAAATATTTGCAAATGAAGCAACTGACAAAGGATTAATCTCCAAAATATACAAACAGCTCATGCAGCTCAATATCAAAAAAACGAACAACCCAATCCAAGAATGGGCAGAAGACCTAAATAGATATTTCTCCAAAGAAGATATACAGGTTGCCAGCAAACACACGAAAGGATGCTCATCACTAATCATTAGAGAAATGCAAATCAAAACCACAATGAGGTATCACCTCACACTGGCCAGAATGGTCATCATCAAAAAATCTACAAACAATAAATGCTCGAGAGGGTGTTGAGAAAAGGGAACCTTCTTGCACTGTTGGTGGGAATGTAAATTAATACAGCCACTATGGAGAACAGTATGGTGGTTCCTTAAAAAACTGAAAAGAGAACTACCATATGACCCAGCAATCCCACTACTGGGCATATACCCTGGGAAAACCATAATTCAAAGAGACATGTACCCCAATGTTCATTGCAGCACTATTTACAATAGCCAGGACATGGAAACAACCTAAGTGTCTATCGACAGATGAATGGATAAAGAAGATGTGGCACATATATACAATGGAATATTACTCAGCTCTAAAAAGAAACAAAATTGAGTTATTTGTAGTGAGGTGGATGGACCTAGTGTCTGTCATACAGAGTGAAGTAAGTCAGAAAGAGAAAAAGAAATACCATATGCTAACACATATATATGGGATCTAAAAAAAAACAGAAATGGTTCTGATGAACCTAGGGGCAGGACAGGAATAAGACGCACATGTAGAGAATGGACTTGAGGACACAGGGAGGGGGAAGGGTAAGCTGGGACGAAGTGAGAGAGTAGCACTGACATATATACTCTACCAGATGTAAAATAGACAGCTAGTGGGAAGCAGCTGTATAGCACAGGGAGATCAGCTTGGTGCTTTGTGACCACCTAGAGGGGTGGGATAGGGTGGGTGGGAGGGAGGTGCAAGAGGGAGGGGCTATGGGGATATATGTATACATATAGCTGATTCACTTCGTTATACAGCAGAAACTAATACAACATTGTAAAGCAATTATACTCCAATAAAGATGTTTTAAAAAAAAAAGATGATCAATAGATTGTGGGTGTTTGTGATTCTTGCAGTTAATGACAAAATTTATTTTGCCTTAAATTTATTATGTTCTAAATTATGATCAGAAAATACAAGGTCCAATTGCCATCTCTCTATTTACTTGGCTCTATTTCTTTTTTCTACATACTCCTATCCAATACCTGCATTGTAGGACTGTTGGGGAACTACATAAAATGAAGTATACAACGCCTGGCATACAGTAAAGTACTCAATATGTTAGTTACCACCTGCAGCAGCAGCAGCAGGAGCAATAGCTTCTGAGATTTCCAGATCCCAGAGTTGAAGCTCTGACTCCCCAGGTCGGAAGAAACCTGTGCCTTACTGCTTTATTTCTCCTGCCTCTATCACCTCCACTTCCTCGCAGCTATATCTACTTCTAAGTCCAATTGGGACTTAGGTCCCGTTTTTCAGCCAACTTTGATAAAAACAAGATATATGTCAACTGTCTTCAGCCACTTTCAGCAGGGTTTGAAGTTAACCCTCCTTTCCTAGATCCAAGGTCTGGGAGCCTAGCCTACCCGTGGAACTCAAGTGTCCCTTGAAAGCCCTTCACTCTTGGCCAGTCCAAGAGTCCGGTGCCCCATGAGTGTGTCCATGTGGACACAGTAGTACTTTGGTCCTACATGACATTATGGCCCAATCCTTTGGTCAAGTTTCCAAAGAAGGGAAGAAATGACTTACAGAGCTGGTGGGGCTGAAGGACTGCAGACATTTCAAACTTTAAACAAAAGATATTTCAGCCTTCTGTCCTATACTTTCCCACTTTGGGCCCCTAAGTCATTCCTGCCTACCTTAGCAGTTTCTATTTTGGGCTGTCATGATCGTCCATTCTAAACAAAGTTTCTTTTGTACTCTAGGTCTTACTCTTCACCCTTTCTGCAAGGAAAAAATTTCTAACTTTCTGGAAATGTAGCTAAGATACTTGATATAACAATGCCCCAATTCACTCATTTGGTCCGATTGTGTTTTTCTACAGAGATGTGACATAAGACATAACATTGACACAGGCCATTAATATTTATGCTAGCTGAGATGACTAGTTTATGATAATGTATAACACTATTGACAACACAAAGATGTTAAAAACAGATCTGCTGTCTGTTTTGTGACATCTAATTATCATGTAATCAATGCATAGAGTAAAAAATTGTATGGAGAACATTAGTCTGGGGGAGAATGAATTAGGGAGGCAGAAAGACTGGAGAGAGGAAATCTAGCTGTGGAATGTTGGAAAAATATGAACAGTAGATAATGAAGCTATGAATCAAGATTTATAATTTGGTATTTGCAATTATTCTGAATGAATACATAACCAAATCACTACATATTGTCACCTTTCCAAATCTGAAGATTCCTTGGCCTTAGAAAAATAATAATTCATATTTCCCCAGCCCATGCTCTATTATTAGAGCGAGTTATTTTGTTATTGATCTCAGCACAGAGCTGCCAAACAGGATGCTTCTCCCTTAATCTTGGCCCAACTTTCTCCCTTCCTGGAGCCCAGAAAGCATACCTGGACAGGGGCAAAGCAGGACACTCTGCTGTGACCTCTCTGGCCACAGCCTCTCACCAGGGTGTGGTCACTTGTCATGAGCAGTATTCAAAACCAGGAACCAAGGGGTGGTTCGAGCTCCTTTAAGCCCCAGGGTTTAGGGGCTCCTGGTGAGTCCCCAGAGAAGAGTCCAGAAGAGGAGGATGGAAGGGGGGTGGCCTGCTAGGAGGGGAATCGTCTTGTGCTTCACTATCAGCCTCCTGCTTCAAGGTAAGATGGGGCAAGAACCGGGAAGACCAGAGTGTGGTTCTGAAGGATATCTAGGAACTTCCTTCTGGCACTTGAAGGACATTAGAATTAACATGTTAAATAGTTCTTCCATAATGTCAGTGTTTTGATTTCCTTTTGGTGACAAACAGAAAGACATTCCACTGCTCAGGACACACAGACCTCCTCTCTCCCTGAATGCATAGAGATCTACCAAACTGTCCCATTACACCACCTCTCCAATTCTACGTTTTCACTGTCCTCCAGTGCCTCCTCTACCACACCCTCAACCTACCCTCCCTGTCTTTTTCCTTTGATATGGCGTCTATGAAAAGAGTAGCCCTGAAGGAGTAGGTAAAATACTAACAGAGGGTGGCAATCCATCTGAGGGATTGCCTCCATGAGGGAATATTTGTTCCCAGGCTGGGTACATACCTTAAATGTTATGGAAAGAGATGAAGATCACACAAAAGATCACATAAAAATGATACACACTGTATCAGCTGAGAACCTGTGGCTCCCAGACATCATCATCATGGAATCGTGCGTATCTGGGTGGGGGAAAGCCAGCATGAAGCCCATCTGCAAAGAACAGCTGAGGGTCAGTGCACGGCATGGGGACACCAACAGATTCAGACTGGGGCACAGTCTCTGTTAGGTGGCTCCCACAAAACACTATGAGCAGAAGAGATGAGAGAGTGACCTTAGAGAAAGAGCCCAAAAGGAGCACAGTAGGGGAAGACCTGGGATGGAAGGGAGTCAAAAGCTGATGAAGGCACCCACAGCACCCACCTCTCCCTGACTCTCACAAGCAGCGTGGATGTGGATCAGGGACCTCCAGATCTCACCGCCTATGTCAGCAGCGAAGGTCAAATACAGTACGACAGGCCAATGAAGGTAACCAGCACCTGTAATCTGGACATCTTCCACTTTCCTTTTGACCAATAGAACTTCACGTTCACCTTCAGTTCCCTCCTCTACACAGGTGAGCGAGACACATTTTGGTAACCATTTAAGGTTCAAGGGGAAGATATTTAAATGATGTAGGTGTTACTTAGGAAGGTTTTACATTAGTGTTTCTCGACTCTGGCTACCCACTGAAGCTTTTTAAAAATACCAATAACTATGCATTACCTCAGAAATTCCAATTTAATTGTTCCAGGTGGGGCTCAGTTACTGTGATTTTTTATATCTCCCCAGGTGGTGCTAATGTGCAGAGAGGGTTAAGAACTACTGCTTTAATTCCTCAATAAAGTAAATAAATAAAATAAATAAATAAATAAATACTACTACTTTAGATCTTAGATGGCCCTTGCACCAAAGAGGCCCACCTGACCCTGAGTTGCTGCACATCTATAATTTTTAGTTCAAACCTTTTAACATTAATAGCTAACACACTTAAACTGGTAATTAACGTAACTGAATGCCACCAGGTATCCTGTGGCAGAATTGGATAAATTAATCATTATAATAGGCCTGTGTGTAATTATAAAAATATTGAGCTGTTCAAGACTGAGTCCACTAAAACAACATCATAGAATTGGGAAATTGAGAAGAAAAACAGGAAAGTTCTTGACTCATGTTTGAGTCATATCTAATCTTCCCATAACTTTGACTTCAACAACAACAAAGAAACTCCCAATGCTGCAGCCCACACATATGTGAATTGCTGGTCCTGTGACCCATCTGAGACACCCTGGATGCCCTGCTTTAAAGGACAGAGAAGAGAATTTGTTGAAGAAGCTCAGTGAAGGAGGAATTGAATCTTGTGTACAGGAGACTTGAGGAGACTTCTGGACTGAGCGGCCCCAGCCTCCCTTGCAGTGGACAGCATGCTCCTGGGCATGGATAAGGAATTGTGGGTGATAACAGACACGTCTCATAACATCATTCTGACCTGGGGGAGTGGTAGCTCCTGAATATCGACAAGGCCACCCCAGAGACGTTGGTGGACAGCAACCTATATGACCAGATCATGTTCTTTGTAAGTCCAGGGGCCCCTGTTTGACTTCGGAGCCCAGTTGCTCTGTGATTTTCCTCTTGATCTAAGGCCCTTTGGGATGTAAAAATAGTTCCAGGGGGTTAAGCTGGTAGTATGGAACTACCCCCTACCATAACTGCCCTCAAGAAGGATCCCCAAGGCCTCTGCCCTGCAGAGAGGAAGAGCAGCTGGGCTGTTGTAAGAATGGGCGGTCCTGTCCAATGCTCCAAAGTGCCCCACTTGCCCCTAAAATTCTACAGTTGTGTTCCCAGCAGGTGGAACATAAGGGAAAATTAGACAACAAAATTGGGGGCACTTTAGAAGAGGTCACAATTAAATGCATCTGTTACCCAACGAGGTCATCCCATGGCCAGCCTAACTGGACATCAGCAAGGATTGGATAATCAAATATAGAGTTGAGGGACTTTCCTGGTGGTGCAGGGGTTAAGAATCCACCCACCAATGCAGGGGACACGGGTTCAAGCCCTAATCCGGGAAGATCCCACATGCCGTGGAGCAACTAAGCCAGGGCGCCACAACTCCTGAGCCTGCGTTCCACAACTACTGAAGCCCGCACGCCTAGAGCCCGTGGTCCACAACAAGAGAAGCCACTGAAATGAGAAGCCCGTACACCACAACGAAGACCCAACACAGCCAAAAATAAATAAATAAAATAAATTTAAAATATATATATACAGAGAGAGAGAGAGAGAGAGAGAGAGAGAAAGAGTTGAGCCCTCTGGCATCGGTTATTTGCCACATCCTCCACACTCCTCCCCACCAGGTGGCCGTCAGGCGCAGGCCCAGTCTCTATGTCATAAGCCCCCTGGTGCCCAGGAGCTTTCTGATAGCCACCGACGCCCTCAGCTTCTTCCTGCCAGCAGAAAGTGAGAACCCCGCCCCATTCAAGATGACACTCCTGCTGGGCTACAACGTCTTCCTGCTCATGACGTTGAATGACTTACTCCCTGCCAGTGGCGCCCCCTCTCATCAGTATGGTCCCTCCCACTTTCCGGGGAAGCAAAGGCAGCAGGGGACATGGTGGGAGGCAGGTAGCAGGAGAACCGCTGCCTCTCCACTTAAGGAGGGAATGGATTCTGAGGAAAGATTGGATTTGGGGGAAAAAAAATTGTAGTGAGGAATCTGCCCAGATTTATTTATAGTTTGCTTTGCCTTCAGGTGTCTATTTTGCCCAGTGTCTGTCACTGATGGTGATCCGCCTGCTGGAGACCATCTTCATCACCTACCTGCTGCATCTGGCCACCACCCAGCCCCCACCCAGGCCTCGCTGGCCCCATTCCCTGCTTCTACACTGTACCAGCCCAAGGAAACGCTGCCCCGCTGCGCCCCAGAAGGGAACACAGGCCTGGGTCTCAGCCCTGCCCACCTGCCTGGTGAGCGAAATCAGCACGGCCCACGCGTCCTCTCATCACCTTCCCTTCTCTGCTCCTGCCTCCTTCCTGCCCCCACAACCCCCCAGCTGACCTTGGCAGCCCACAGCTGAGTCTCTGTCTCTCCGTAGGTGTGAAGGAGCCCGTGGAGTTGGTGGGGAAGGCGCCAGGTCCCAGGGAGGCAGAGCTAAATGGGTGCCCTGGGTCAGCGAGGGCCCAGCAGGAGGACGAGGCTCAGAAGCAGCACTCGGTCAGCCTGTGGATGCGGTTCAGCCACATGATGGATACCCTGCTCTTCAGCCTCTACCTGCTCTTCCTGGCCCCCTCCATCGTCACAGTCATCATCCTCTGGAACACCTAGGCAGACATCCACACCCACCTCTCCCTGCAAACCACAGCTTGAAGTTTCTCTTGGTCTTAGCGCCAGCCAGACACAGGCCCTTTCCTAATCTTAAACACCCCCAGTGACTACCATGTCCCCTCTATATTCCAAAAACTCCAACAGGGCCCTACCGAGCAGGTTTAGAACAGCCCTAGACAATCTCCTGACTTCTCATATGCACAGTCCTCAATCCTGCACACTTTCGGTGTTCCTTAGCCACACCTAACCTCTGACTCCCTTACCACTGAAGATCGGGGTCAGTGGAGTCTCTCCCTGATTGACTGTCCCAATAAACGACTTTCCAGGGCTTCCCTGGTGGCACAGTGGTTAAGAATCCACCTGCCAACGCAGGAGACACGGGTTCAAGCCCTGGTCCGGGAAGATCCCACATGCCGTGGAGCAAATAAGCCCATGCACCACAACTATGAGCCTGTGCTCTACAGCCCGCAAGCCACAACTACTGAGCCTGCGTTCCACAACTACTGAAGCCCGCATGCCTAGAGCCCGTGCTCCACAACAAGAGAAGCCACCGCAATGAGAAGCCCGCACACAGCAACAAAGAGTAGCCTCCGCTTGCTTCAACTAGAGAAAGCCCAGGCACAGCAACGAAGACCAAATACAGCCAAAAATAAATTAATTAATTAAATAAGTTAAAGAAGACAAAAACAAAAATGACTTTCCAGGAAGCACTGGCTCCTCAGTACATTTATTATAGCTCCACAAACACTGAGGTAAAGAGTTCTCTTGCAGAAGCTTTGATACTTCACCCTAAACAGGTGTAATCTAATTTGATTTTAAGTCTCTCAGGCACTTTCAGAGATTCAAAGGAATGAAAAGGTCAATCTCATTTGCAAGAAATTACTATAAAATACTTATAATTGCAAAATGTCCCTTTCATCAACCATTTCCATTTCATTTTCTTTTGTGTCATTTTTTACTCTGACAGTTCTTCTGATTTCACAAAATCAAATAGAGAGGGCCTTCTGAATATACATGCCTGGAGGAGGGCCAGGAAGACTAGTTAAGGGCCTCAATTAAAGGGTTCAGGTTACATAGTTGTACAGCCACACAATGGAATGCTTTGTAGCCACTTAAAGTGAGAATACAGATCTCTGTTAAAACCATGGAAACAGGTCCATGATATATAAAGTGGAGAAAACAAGTTACAAAACACTATGTATACATAATTTCTCTTTTAAAAAATAGAGTGCTAGATAGAAATGCAGAGAAAAAGGTATGGGTGGCTAGACACCAAAAAAAAAAATAGAGCAAATTTTGTCCTGCATAATAGGATTATCAGTGATTGCTATCTTCTTTTATATCCTTGTCTGTGTTTTCAATGAGCATGTATTATTTTTACAAAAAAAACCCAAAAAACCAACAACAACCTATTTTTTAAAAAAGAGTTCCGTATTAACAGTACTTCACACCGCCACCAGCAGATATCCTACGGAGGACTCTTAACAGCTAGCTGGGAGCAAGGGCCTGAGGAGAGAGAGAAATTGAAAGGGAAATGAAAGAATATGAAGGATGAATATCTGGATTATGTTTTAATTATATTCAGTTAGATGAATAGATTTCAGGGATTTATTTATATTTCTGCCTCCACTTGGAGAGTGTGCCTTCCTAAAGGTCAGGTACAATGTCTCATCCATTTTTACAGTTCAGTATATGGTACCATGATCATGATGCCTGACACATCATAAGTGCTTAATAGACTTGTTGAACTATTAAATGCATGAATGAACACCAGCCAGCCAAGAATCAGTGTCTATTAGCTCTAGGTGTAGTCCCTTTATCCCATCTTGGCATTCCATCTTTCATGTATTATTTAAGCCAGTCTGAGACATTTAGTCACCCAAAGTAGTTTCTTATTTCAGTATTCAATAATTCTTAAGCAATATCTTGAATCTTTAACTCAGCCTTTTAACATATTAAGTGCAACACACAGCTGGCATGCCGAAACCTTACATAATAAAGAAGGTTTTTCTTCCTTCACATAACTTTTTAAATTAAACTTTGTATTGCGATACAACATACATACAGAAAAGTGTATGCATCTATGTGTACCACTCAATGAATTTTTAAAATTGATCACACCTGCATAACCACCACCCCAGTGAAGAAATAGAACAACTTTAGGAAAAACACTCCTTGGGGCCCCTCCCAATCATTACTCCCATTTATTCTCTCTGAAGATAATCACTAACCAGACTTCTAGACTCGTTTAGCGTGTTTTAGGATTTTAGATTAATGGAATTACAGTATGTATTCTTTTATGTCTGGCTTTTTTTCCTCAATATTATGTTTGTGAGATTTAGCTATGTTGTGTGAATAGCGATAGTTTGTTCATATTCATTGCTGTATAGGTTTTCATTTAACTACTTTTAGGTTAGTAATTGTAGTCTTATTTAGGAGTTAACAGACTCAAACTTACATTAGTTAAAATCACTGCTCACTTACTGATATTAAAAGAACATTGGGGGACCTCCCTGGCAGTCCAGTGGTTAAGACTCCATGCTTCCAATGCAGGGGTGTGGGTTCTATCCCTGGTCAGGGAACTAAGATCTCACATGCTGCAGGGCACAGCCAAAAAAAAGTTTAAAAAATAATAAAATAAAAATAAAAGAACATCAGCAGATTGCCTTCAATCATGCATTAAACTAGATAATTTAACAGTACTTGCTTATCTCCCTTTATACCCTCAGTTAAAGGGTATAATATTTTAAATCCTTCTTGTAACAAGGAAGGGGATGAAAAAAAGTTGGGATGCTAGATGCATGGTCCAAAGCCTTCTCTCTTCAGGAGAGGGTTCACTCAAGAGTTGAGGGTTCCCTCTTGACCATATGATATTGTGCTGGGAGGAGGAACTGGTTTACAGTGAGAGTATGTCTCCATCTTTCCTACCCATTTCCATGTGGGTATTTTCTCATTTGCCTGATATGTAAGAGTCACTCAGCTAGCATAAATATAAAATTATAACTATAAAACTTCTGGAAGAAACTAGAGCGAAACATACTGCAACACTGTGATAAGCAAAGATTTTGTACACTGAACAAGGGACTATAAAAATAACCAGGTGTATTAGAAGAAGCAAATATAATTTCTAAAAACAAAAAATATAATTATTGAAAACTTCAGTGGATAAGTTAAAGCAAATTAGAGACAGATAAAAAGGAATTGGTGACTTAGAAGACAAGGCTGAAAATATTTCTCTGCCAGAAAGTGGCAGAGAGAGACAAAGGAATGGAGAAGGAAAAATGAAATGGGGAAAGAAAATTCTAAATGAAACCAAAAGTCAAAAAGGAGGAAAAAAGAAACAAAGTGTGAAATAAGATGGAAGAAATAAATCCAAATATTTTAGTAATAAAAATAAATCTAAATGTACTAAACTCAACAATGTAGTTAGTATTTGTTTAGTTGGATTTTTAAAAGACACACCTAAAATCTAAGGACACAGAAAAGCTAAAGGTAAAAGATAGGAAAAGTTATGTAAAGCAAATACTAATTAAAAGCAAGCTGGGAGGTGGAGTCAAGATGGCGGTGTGGGAAGACACGGACTTACCGTCTCCCCACAACTAGGACGCCTGCCAGCCGCTGGTGGGGGACTCTGTTGCCCAAGGAGATGGGAGGAACCCCAAAGTGAACTGGTAGGAAGCAGAGGGACTGAGGGGGAGGAGAAGTGGAGGCCAGACAGGATCAGCGCCCCTGAGGCCAGGGAGATCAGGACCGGCAGGTGGGAGGGACTCTCCAGGAAGAGCGGGAGAGGAGCAGAGGGCGATCGCCTGGCCCACTGGGGCTGGGGAGCCTGCTGAGCTCCCAAGCTGGTACCCCAACTCCAAGGCCCCCTCCAGGCCATGTGGGTCCCTGGGGGCATAGGAGGGAGGCCTGGTGAGATCAGGACAGGCAGGCAGGAGGAGCCATCTGGGAGGAACGAGAGAGGAGCAGAGGGCAATTGCCCTGCCCACTTGAGCCCAGGAAGCCTGCTGGGCTCCCAGGCGAGGTCCCCTGCCCTCTGAGACCAGGGGTGGGGGGCACACCTGGGCCTCTTCTGTTCCTTGAGCCTAAGCCTCAACCCCTATAGCCCCCAGGGCCTCTTCCAGCCCTGTGGGTCCTAAGCACAGGCCCAACCCACCACCCAAACCTCACCCTTGCTTAGGCCCCGCCCTCCACAGCCAAGGCCTTCCCCCTCCCCCCTTATTTTTTTCTTTACCCTCCTCTTTTTTAATACTGTGGTTCTGATGTACCTTCTGGTTGTTGATTTATCTATATTTTTATTTTTATATTTTTCCTAACATATCTGTTAGTTTCCTAGCCTAATTTATTTTTTACTTTGTTATTGTTTTGTTTTGTTTTGTTTTGCCACCACACGTGGCTTGTGGGATCTTGGCTTATGAGCCAGGGGTCGGGCTGAAGCTCCTGTGGTGGGAGCTCTGAATCCAAACCACTGGACTGACAGAGAACCTCAGACCCCAGGGAATATTCATCAGAGTGAGGTCTCACGGA
Source organism: Neophocaena asiaeorientalis asiaeorientalis (assembly GCF_003031525.2). Lineage (NCBI taxonomy): Eukaryota > Metazoa > Chordata > Mammalia > Artiodactyla > Phocoenidae > Neophocaena > Neophocaena asiaeorientalis. Next base: position 3,138,286 of record NW_020172364.1, read on the forward strand.
GTTCGTCATATCAGCACCAAGATCCAGCTCTACCCAATAGCCTACAAACTCCAGTGTTGGAAGCCTCAGGCCAAACAACAAGTAAGACAGGAACACAATCCCACTCATAAAAGAAAAAAACTGAGATGGCAAAAAAATATGTCACAGATGAAGCAGCAAGGTAAAAACCTACAAGACCGAATAAGTGAAGAGGAAATAGGCAATCTACCTGAAAAAGAATTCAGAGTAATGATAGTAAAGATGATCCAGAATCTCAGAAATAGAATGGAGGCAGACTGAGAAAATACAAGAAATGTTCAACAGAGATCTAGAAGAACTAAAGAACAAACAGACAGAGATGAACAACACAATATTGAAATGAAAAATACACTCGAAGGAATCAATAACAGAATAACTGAGGCAGAAGAACGAATAAGTGAGCTGAAAGACAAAATGGTGGAAATACCTGCCAAGAAGCAGAATAAAGAAAAAAGAATGACAAGAATTGAAGACAATATCAGAGACCTCTGGGACAACACTAAATGCACCAACATTCAAATTATAGGGGTCCCAGAAGAAGAGAAAAAGAAAGGGTCTGAGAAAATATTTGAAGAGATTATAGTTGAAAACCTCCATAACATGGGAAAGGAAATAGTCAATAGTCAATCTACCCAGAAAGGATCTCATTCAGATTCAATGGAGAAGTCAAAAGCTTTTCAGACAAGCAAAAGCTAAGAGAATTCAGCACCACCAAACCAGGGTTACAACAAATGCTAAAGAAACTTCTCTAGGTGGGAAACACAAGAGAAGAAAAAGACCCACAAAGACAAACCCAAAACAATTAAGAAAATGGTAATAGAAACATACATATCAATAATAACTTTGAAGTAAATGGATTAAATGCCTCAACCAAAAGACACAGACTGGCTGAATGGATACAAAAACAAGACCCATATATATGCTATCTACAAGAGACACACTCCAGGTCTAGGGACACATACAGACGGAAAGTGAAGGGATGGAAAAAGGTATTCCATGCAAATGGAAATCAAAAGAAAGCTGGAGTAGCAATACTTGTATCAGATAAAATAGACTTTAAAATAAAGACTGTTACAAGAGATGAGGAGGGACACTACAAAATGATCAAAGAATCAATCCAAGAAGAAGATATAATAATTATGTTTATACACCCAACATAGGAGCACGTCAATACATAAGGCAAATGCTAACAACCATGAAAGAAGAAATTGACAGTAACACAATAATAGTAGGAAACTTTAACACCCCACTTACACCAATGGACAGATCATCCAAACAGGAAATAAATAAGGAAACACAAGCTTTAAATGACATAAGAGACCAGATAGATCTAATTGATATTTATAGAACATTCCACCCCAAAGTGGCAGAATACACTTTCTTCTCAAGTGCACATGGAACATTCTACAGGATAGATCACATCTTGGGTCACAAATCAAGCCTTGGAAAATTTAAGAAATTGAAATCAGGGGCTCCTCTGGTGGCACAGTGGTTGGGAGTCCGCCTGCCGACGCAGGGGACGCGGGTTCGTGCCCCGGTCCGGGAGGATCCCACGTGCCGCGGAGCGGCTGGGCCCGTGAGCCACGGCCGCTGGGCCTGCGCATCCGGAGCCTGCGCTCCGCAACGGGAGAGGCCACGGCAGTGAGAGGCCCGCGTACCAAAAACAAAACAAAAAAAAAAAAAAAAGAAATTGAAATCATATCCAGCATCTTTTCTGACCACAACGCTCTGAGATTGAAAGTCAATTACAGGAAAAAAACTGTAAAACACACAAATATGTGGAGGCTAAACAGTGCGCTACTAAATAACCAAGAGATCACCAAAGAAATCAAAGAAGAAATAAAAAATACATAGAAACAAATGACAATGAAAACATGAGAACCCAACCTATGGGATGCAGCAAAAGAAGTTCTAAGAGGGAAGTTTATAGCAACTCAATCTCACCTCAAGAAACAAGAAAAATATCAAATAAACAATCTAACCCTAAACATAAAACAGCTAGAGAAAGAAGAACAAAGAAAACGCAAAGTCAGTAGAAGAAAAGAAATCATAAAGATCAGAGCAGAAATAAGTGAAATAGAAACGAAGAAAACAATAGCAAAGATCAATAAAACTAAAAGCTGGTTATTTGGGAAGATAAACAAAATGGATAAACCCTTAGCCAGACTCATCAAGAAAAAAAGGGAGAGGACTCAAATCAAAAAAATTAGAAATGGAAAAGAAGAAATCACAACTGACACTGCAGAAATACAAAGGATTATAAGAGACTACTACAAATAACTATATGCCAATAAAATGGACAACCATGAAGAAATGGACAAATTCTTGGAAAGGTACAATTTTCCAAGACTGAAACAGCAAGAATTAGAAAATACAAATAGACCTATCACAAGTAATGAAATTGAAACCATAATTAAAAATCTTCCAACAAACAAAAGTCGAGGACCAGATGGCTTCACAGGCGAAATTCTATCAAACATTTAGAGAAGAGCTAATACCTATCCAGCTCAAACTCTTCCAAAATATTACAGAGGGAGAAACACTCCCAAATTCATTCTATGAAGCCACCATCACCCTGATACCAAAACCAGAAAAAGATATCACAAAAAAAGAAAATTATAGACCAACATCACTGACGAACATAGATGCAAAAATCCTCAGCAAAATACTAGCAAACAGAATCTAACAGCACATTAAAAGGATCATACACCATGAACAAGTGGGGATTTATCCCAGGGATGCAAGAATTCTTCAATATATGCAAAACAATCAATGTGATACACCACATCAACAAATTAAGAAATAAAAACCATATGATCATCTCAGTATATGCAGAAAAAGCTTTTGACAAAATTCAACACTAATTTATTATAAAAACTCTCCAGAAAAATGGGCATAGAGGGAACCTACCTCAACATAATAAAGGCCATATATGACAAACCCACAGCAAGCATCATACTCAATGGTGAAAAACTGAAAGCTTTTCCACTAAGATCAGGAACAAGACAAGGATGTCCACTCTCACCACTCTTATTCAACATAGTTTTGAAGTCCTAGCCACAGCAATTAGAGAAGAAAAAGAAATAAAAGGAATAAAAATTGGAAAAGAAGAAGTAAAACTGTCACTTTTTGCTGATGACATGATACTATACATAGAAAATCCTAAACATGCCACCAGAAAACTACTAGAACTAAAAAAATGGTACTGATGAACCTAGTTGCAGGGCAGGAATAAAGAAGTAGACATAGAGAATGGACTTGAATACTTGGGGTGGGAGGGGGATGCTGGGGCGAAGTGAGAGTAGCATCAACGTATATATACTACCGAATGTAAAATAGTTGGCTGGTGGGAAGAAGCAGCATAGCACAGGGAGATCGGGCTCGGTGCTTTGCGATGACTTAGAGGGGTGGGATAGGGAGAATGGGAGGGAGGCTCATGAGGGAGGGGATATGGGGACATGTGTATGCATATGGCTGATTTGCTTTGTTGTGCAACAGAAACTAACACAGTACTGTGAAGCAATTATACTCCAATAAAGATCTATTAAAAAAAAAAAAGCAAGCTGGAATGGTTCTATCAACATCAGACAAAATTGTCATTAAGACAAAAATAATTATTCAGAATAAAGAGAATCTCAACATAACGATAAAATGTTTAATCACTTGGAGAATATAAACATTATAAAGTTGAATGCATCTAATAAAATAGTCTCAAATATATATAAAGCAAAAATAGAAAGAATTAAAAAGATAAAGTGACAGTTCTGTAATTATAATAGATTTCAACACATCTCAAGGTGATAACACATTATTGAAAAAATAATATACTTTAACCACAGAGTTAAGTTAGATTTAATGAGAATATATAGAACTCTACAGTTAACAATTGGAAAATACATTCTTTGCAAGCACATTTGGAATATTTACAAAAATTAACTATATATAGACTATAAAGCATGTCTCAAAATTTAGTAGCAGTCAGACTGTATTCTCTGAAATTATTGCTATTATTATTAACACTTAAATAGTACTAATTATGTACCAGCACTGTTCTAAGCATTTTATAATTATGACCTTATTTAATCCTTATAACAACATGATGAGATAAGAGCTATTACTATCATCCATTTTATAGATGAAGAAACTGAGGCAAAGAGGTGAAGTAACTTAAGTAACTTACACCCAAGATCACACAGCTTGTAAATGGTGGACCTGGGATTCACACTGAGGGAGTCCAGCTTTAAAGTTCATGCTCTTAACCACTTTTCTATGCTGCCTCTTTAGTCACAAGCTAGAAACAAAAAACTTTTCCACATTTGTAGACTAAAACGTATGTTTCTAAATAACTCATAGATCAAAAAATAATTGATTTTTTTAATCCCTTAGAATTGAAACTAGTACATAACAACACTTGAGGGAGATAAATATTTCAAAGGAAATGTGTAACTTTAAGTAAATATATAGGGACTTCCCTGGTGGCGAAGTGGTTAAGAATCCGCCTGCCAATGCAGGGGACACAGGTTCGAGCCCTGGTCCGGGAAGATCCCATATGCCGCGGAGCAACTAAGCCCGTGCACCACAACTACTGAGCCTGTGCTCTAGAGCCCATGAGCCACAACTACTGAGCCCGTGCACCACAACTACTGAAGCCCACGTGCCTAGAGCCCGTGCTCCACAGCAAGAGAAGCCACCGAAATGAGAAGCCTGCGCACCACAATGAGGAGTAGCCCCCACTCGCCGCAACTAGAGAAAGCCTGCACGCAGCAATGAAGACCCAACACAGCCTAAAATAAATTTATAAATAAATATATATGAAAAGAAGAAAGGATGCCACAATTCTCGGAAATATGAAAGTAATGTGTAGTAACAGATCAGTGGTTACCTGGGGTCAGAATGGAGTGGGGAAGGGCAGGAGGGAGTGGTTGCAAAGGTTATAACCACTCCTTGGTTGTGATGATGGTTTCACAGGTGCATATATATATGTCAAAACTCGTCAAAGTGGAGTCTTTGAACAGTTTATTTTATGCCAATTATACCTCAATAAAACAATTTTATAAATGTACCATAGGGAAAAAAACTTAAACGTTATATGAGGGTGTAAAGTGAAAAGTCCTTCTGCATTCCCCACCTGCCACTACTAATGTCTTTGAAGTCTCCCATAAGAACTTTCCCAAGCATATCCATCTCCCTTTCCTCCAAGGAGGTAATAACTCTTCTAAATTTTGTATTTATTATTCTCTTACTTTTTGTTTTAGTTTTACTGCATAAGCATATTTCAAACAATCTGTTGTTTAAATATGTATATTTTGGAATACACATATGTTAGATAATATCATACTGTATATATTATGCAACTTGTTTTTTATTATTCAACATTGTACTTTTTTTTTCCCAACATTATACTTTTGAGATTTAACCATGTTGATAGAGGAAGTGAAGTTAATTCAGCTCTTTGCTGCATAGTATTATAGTATTCCATTACATAATTATCTGCACTAATATTATAGCCGCTAACCACATGTGGCTACTGAGCACTTAAAATGCAGCTGTTATGACCGGGAGACTGAATTTTTAATTTTAGTTAATTTAAATTTTAATAGCCACATGTGACTAATAGCTACATACTAAACAGTGCGCTGCTAGAGTGTGCACCTAGAAGTAGAACTGCTGGTTCTTACAATACACACATCTTCACAGCATATTGTTTTCCAAAGTGCTTTTCCTCCCACCCACAGTGCACCCACAGTGCATAGGAGTTTCTGTGGCTCTACAGCCTCACCAACACTTCTATTATCAGACTTTTAAAGTTTTGCCATCTATTGAGTGTGAAATTATATTTTCTTGTGATTTTAAGTTAATTTGCTTTCCATAATTGCAAATGAGATTGAGTTTCTTTTTATTGTTTAGTGACTGTGTTTCCCCTTCTGTAAAATGCCAACTCAGTACATGTCTTCAGTACATTTTTATAATACATGGGGGAGGTAGTTGTTGTTACTCATTTATAGGCATGTCATATTTTTCTATTATTATTTTGTTAGTTATATATGTGTTGCAAACATATTTTCTCAGTTTGTGACCTGACTTTTCATATTTAGTGTCCTTTAATGAACAAAAGTTTTAAATTTTCAACATTGCTGAAGTTATGTTTATCACTTTAGGGTCCCATGTTAATAAATCCTTGCTTATCCAAAATCTGAAATTTCTAAAAATGCAGAAAAACTGGATCACTCACCCTTCATTGGTGATAATGTAGAATGGTATTGCCACTCTGGGGAAGAGTATCCCAGTTTCTTTAAAAACTGTATATGCAGGGAGTTCCCTGGTGGCCTAGTGGTTAGGATTCCAGACTTTCACTACCATGGACCACGCGGGGCAGCCAAAAACAAACAAACAAACAAACAAAAAAATTGTACATGAGAATACCATACAATCCAGCAATTACACTTCTGGGTATTTATTCCAGAAGACTTATGTGCACACAAAAACCAGAACACAAATGTCTCTAGCAGCTTTATGCATAATAGACAAAAACTACAAACAACTCTGTGAAGAAAAACATATTTGACCCCTGCTCCCAGTTCCTGACACAGAGTTCCTAAAACCCTGTAATTTCCTGAGTGATAGGGGTGTTAGGAACATCTTTTGTTCTGATATTTGGTCTTTGATCCTGTTCCTGACACAGACCTCCTAAATCCCTTGAATTTCCTGGATGATAGGAGCACTTTTTGCTCTCCTGAGGTGACTTTTGGTGGACTCCTGGATAGCTTCAGGATGGGGACTGTTCACTAGAAAGACCAAGCCATGATTAGAAGCTCCAACCCCCAGCCTCTGAAAAGAGGAGAGGAGCTGGAGATTGAGTTAATAATCAATCATGCCCATGTAATGAAGCTTCCATAAGAAATCCTGAGCTATGGAGTTTGGAGAGCTTCTGGATGGACGAATACATCCACGTGCTGGGAGGGTGGCACACCCCAACGCCACAGGGACAGAAGTTCTTGTGCTCAGGACCCTTCCAGACCTTGCCCTGTATGTCTTTTCATCTGGCTATTTATCTGTATTCTTTATTATGTACTTTATAATAAACCAGTAAACACAAGTGTTGCCATGAGTTCTATGAGCCATTATAGTAAACTATCAAACCTGAGGATGGGGCTGTGGGAACCCCTAATTTATAGTCAGTTGTTCGGAAGTACGGGAGGTCTGGGTTTGTGACTGGCATCTGAAGAAGGGGGCAGTCTTGTGGGAATGAGACTTTTACCCGTGGGATCTGCACTAACTCTGGGTAGTTAATGTCAAAATTGCTTGGTATGAGGGGGGAAAAAAACCCACACATTTGGTGTCCAAAGTGTTGTGAGTAAAACAGAGGAAATAAGTGTTTTCCCTTAAAACTCAGAAGTCCTTCACCAGGTGAAAAACAAACTGTGGTACATCCATACCATGGACTACTACTCAGCAATGTAAAAGGGGTGAGTACTTAAACAGGCAGCAATCTGGATGGATCTCCAGAGAATTTTGTTGAATGAAAAAAGCCAATCCCAAAAGGTTACATCTGCATGATTTGATCTATATAACATTCTTGAAATGACAAAATTATAGAAATGGAGAACAAATGAATGGTTGCCAGGTGGTGGAAGAATGGGGAGGGAGGTAGTTGTAGCTATAAAAGGGTGACGTGAAAGAATCCTGGTGTTAATGTTCTGTACCGTGAGTGTAGCAATAGCAATAGCAATAGCAATATCCTGATTGTGGTCTCTCAATATAGCCCATCCCACAGGTTTTCAATAATGTGTGAACCAGAACCATCCAGGGAGCTTTCGGACATACACACACAAACCTCCAAATGATTTTTCTACTCACACACATTACCTGACAGCGCCAGGGCTCTAGGCCTTTATAGACATTAGATAAGGAAGGGTAAGTGGGAGAGTTCTGTTTTAGGAGAATGGCAAAATAAAGGATTAGGTTGGGGGAAACTAGATACAGGAAACCTTATGAAGAAACTATTCCAACAGTACATACAAGGGATGACGCAATTCTGTACTGTGGTGCTAGCTGCGGGGACAGAGTTCTGAGAGGTTTATGTCTCAGAAAAGGAGCTTAGGGCTTCCCTGGTGGTGCAGTGGTTAAGAATCCGCCTGCCAATGCAGGGGACACGGGTTCGAGCCCTGGTCCTGGAAGATCCCACATGCTGCGAAGCAACTAAGCCCGTGTGCCACAGCTACTGAATCCCATGCACCTAGAGCCTGTGCTCCACAGCAAGAGAAGCCACCGCGATGAGAGGCCCGCACACCGCAACAAAGAGTAGCTCCTGCTCACCGCAACTAGAGAAAGCCCACGCACAGCAATGAAGACTCAATGCAGCCAAAATAAATTAAATAAAATAAATTAATTTTTAAAAAAGGAGCTTAACCTCTCAAGCAAGCTTCTTAACTAAGTATTGACAGTAATCCCTAATGTCCACAGTTGGATAGAGGATAAACTTTTAGGTCTGCAACAAAATAATTACATGTTCTTGCCTTGTGAAATCAGCAAGTGTCCCCGCCACAAGACAGCATACCCATCCCCTCCTGGTGGTCCTGCACTTTCTCTGAGGCACAGTTAGTTCCAGAAGGACCTGAGGCGACCTTTATCAATGGCCTCACCTGCCCCATCTCCCAAGTCCCCCAGTTTTCCTGAAAGGTCCTTGTTACTCAACTTTAAACCACTTATCTAGACAAGGCGGCTAAACAGGCACTTCTCCCCTAGTCTTGGCCTAACTTCCTCCCTGCCTGGAGCCCAGAAGGCATACCTGGACAGGGGCAAAGCAGGACACTCTGCTGTGATCTCTCTGGCCACAGCCTCTCACCAGGGAGTGGTTACCTGTCATGAGCAGTATTCAAAACCAGGAACCAAGGTGTGGTCTGGGCTCCTTTAAGCTCCAGAGTTTGGGGGTTCCTGGTGAGTCCCCAGAGAAGAGTCCAGAAGAGGAGGATGGAAGGGGGGTGGCCCACGACAGGGGAATTCCTCCTCTGCCTCCCTGTCAGCCTTCTGCTTCAAGGTAAGACAGGGCAAGAATAGGGAAAGAGGGGAATACTGTTCTGGGAAAATTCCAGAAACCCCCTCATTCCCCAGAACTAGAAAGCATCTAAAATAACTGGGTTATACATTGCTTTTTTCTGTAGTACCTATATTTTGGTTTCCTTTGGGAAACAGATGAAACGCCCATTTCACTGATCAGTACGCATAGTGCCCATCTCATTTGCCTGCATAGATATCTACCAAATTGTCTGTCCTTCCATTTTACCACCTTTCTGATTCCACCCCTTTATAATGTTCAACTCTTCCTTTATACCAAGATTAGTAACTATGAACAGGGCCGTTTGGGTCCTGTTAATAATAACATAACTCCTTTCCCACCTCACTTGGGAAGATCTTGTAGAGGAGGTAATGTGGAGGGGAAAGGACAATGTTTGCTTCCCCCCAGATATGCTTCTCCTTAGTCTGGAGATGTACCTTATGAGTTAACTGGTATGGGGAGACAGTAGAAGAGGCATGGGAAAGAACTTGCTGGGCTCAGCTACAGGAATAACCGGAGTCACCTACGGTTGGCGTGTGGGTGAGGTGGGCAGAAGGGCTTTTACGTTTCGTCACATAGCTCCACCAGTCACATGGTAGATGATCAATGAGATCTTTTCAAGATGGTGATGATGAAAATGGCTCCCACAGATCTCAGAGGAAGTCATTGGGTTTGAGAAGGGCATAGAGCACAGAACAGTGTAGGCAGTCAATAAATTTACATTGACTGCAACGTTCCTTAAGTTCCCACATGTTTTACATCACACTCATGTTTACTTCTCTCCAAACTTTTCCTTTCAGGAAATGAGAAAACATGAAAGTGGGAAGGGACCACTGAGAAACAAAATTTTAGGGGAGTTTTGTTCAGTGTCTCTGAGGAAGAATCACAATAGAGCTAGAGAGAAAAAAGTATGGTCAGACAAAGGCCAAAACTTTAGGGTTATGACTATGGAAGGAATAGGCCTCCCCAGAGAGGCAGTCTGCATACAGATTTGGGTAGGATTTATATGGGAGCAAAACCACAGGAAGAAAGGGCTGAGCCCTGACTCAGCTCACCACATCAACTTCCATCATTTGCCTACCAGACCAGACCAGCCCCCCGCACCGCCCTGGCAGGAAGAACTTGGCATTCGGGAATCTTGGCCTAGGAAGGAGGGGTTCACATGCCCACCCCATGTCCACATTTTCTTTCTCTGCAGAGAGGCTTTAGAGTCCCAGCCCTGGCACTCCTCTCACTTAGGAAACAGAAAAGCCCTATTCCCATCTCACAGGGTCTCTACTCTCTACAGGAGGGACAAACACTTTCAGCATCAATTGTTCAGTCTTTGACCAGCGCAGCATAGACCCTGCTGTCTTCCAGGCTATATTTAACCAGAAGGACTTCCGTCCAGTAATCAACTACAGCATCCCCACTCATATCAGCATCTCCTTCACCCTGTCTGCCATCCTTAAAGTGGTGAGTTTTGACTGATAACATTCTTTCCATAGCCTGCTAATAGGAAACAAGAACTCTTTATCCTGTCAATCCAACACTGCACCTGTCCAGTAGTGAGCAAAGAGTCCCCTGAATGAATTCTGTACAAGTTAAATGTTCATCCTATGGGGTGGAGAGACATGAAGGGGAACACAGCTGTGACATTTCTGCAGGTAACGTTTGTCCTTGAGTCCTGCCCTTATAGGAAAATTATACTAAGAAAACATTCCCAATGGGCCCCCATGCTGTTTTTTCCCCTATATTTTCCATGCAACCTGCATTTTTCTGAACTACTTTCTTTTGAGACTTGTAATTGAAAAGCTGAACTGTCACATGGGACCACTTAGGAAACAAAGGAAGGAGGTAGACTAGGACCTGATTTCATGTCATTAATGATCCTGGACGGGGATCTTTTGGTCAAGATGCACAACTTCAGCTGATGTCATTTCTGTGGTTAAAGTTGGTATGTAAGCTCAGCTTTCTTCTCTTTTTCTCCTTGCCTGATTTTCTGGCTTTGTTTGCAAAAATCACAATTGTTGAAATTGACAGTGCCCAAGGAAATACTCAAAGCCAACCAGAATGGGGCCAGTGCTGGTGACAAATAGCTTTCTGGGCTGCCAATCAACTTTGAAATTCAGATGGAAAAAACAGAAAGATGGAGCGCAGCACAGTTGGAAGCCCCTAAGTAAGCTTCAAGGTCCAAATGTATCCAGCACCCAGCTTAAGATTTCCCTTGAGCAGGAAGTGAAAGGCCAGTAAGACTTTGTTAGCTAGAGAAGAGGGACATTATCACCAGAAAGAGAAGAGGAATCAGAGTTTAAAAGGAAATGTGGTTTAAAAAAAAAAAAAAAAAAAACCCACAGGGAATTCTCTGGTGGTCCAGTGGTTAGGACTCCGCACTGCCACTGCAGGGGGCACAGGTTCCATCCCTGGTCGGGGAACTAAGATCCCTCATGCCGTGCAGTGTGGCCAAAAAAAAAAAAAGATCAAAACAAAACAAAAAAGCAAGATGCATAACAATGGGCACAGTATCATTCTCTCTGTGTAAATAAAGATGAATGCTGGAATATATATTTTTCTAGAATGATATATAAAAAACTGTTAATAAGGGACCTGAGTTGGGGATATGAACTGAGTTGGACTAAATTAAGGAGGGAAAAAATTATTCTTTATATTATACCTTTCTGGAATTGTTGAAATTTTATCATATGCCCATAGTACATACATTTAGAAAAAAAATACATACATATGTATATATTTTTAAGGGACTGGAAGGGCAGGAGGTGCTGACATAAACTAGCTCCAGGTTTCAGCCATAACCATCCCTCTGGGCCCTATGCCCTAGATCTGGAGTCACCCATTCATCAGCTGGGACCCAGAAGAATGTGGTGATATCAATAAACTCACTGTGACAGCTGAGAACCTGTGGCTCCGAGACATCTTCATTGTGGAATCGTGGGTATCAGGGCTGGGAAAAGCCAGGGGAAGACCCTTCTGCAAGGAGCAGGCGAGGGCACTGCAGGGCAAACCCATTCAGCGGGCCAACTGAAAACTTATTTCAGAGAGGAGCACAATCACAGCTCATCAACTTCTCCACTAGAAATGAGAAAGCAGTAGGGAGAAAAGATGGCGGAGTGGCAGCGTTGGGAAGCCCTGCCTTAAGAGCAAAACGTAAACTGATGTGAAACCCAGAGCTTTTGCGCCCCCTCCCCTTCCACCACTTAGCAACGATGTGGATCACACTCTGGATGGCCTCTCCGCCTGTGTGACTAATGAAGGTCATGTTGTGTACAACAAACCGATGCAGGTGACCAGCATCTGTAGCCTGGACATCTACTTCTCTTTTGACCAGAAGAACTGCACCCTCACTTTTAGCTCTTTCCTCTACGCAGGTGAGTTGCAGTGGCGGTTCTGGCACGGGGTAAACTGAGATCAACCGTGGGGCAACAAAAAACACTCAGAAGCAAAGTCATTTTTTTATTTTTAATTTTTATTTTTTGCGGTACGCGGGCTTCTCACTACCGTGGCCTCTCGCATTGCGGAGCACCGGCTCCGGACGCGCAGGCTCAGCGGCCATGGCTCACGGGCCCAGCCGCTCCACGGCATGTGGGATCTTCCCAGACCAGGGCACGAACCCATGTCCCCTGCATCGGCAGGCGGACTCTCAACCACTGCGCCACCAGGGAAGCCCACAGTCATTTTTTTTAATGCATAAAAAGGGACAGTGGAGTATTTGCTAATTGGGGGTGTGTGGATGGTGGGGTAGGGGAAGTTGAACTTAAGAGAGAACAAGACTTCCTGAGAAAGCCCAGAATTGAAAGAAGGCAATTGGGCAGCAAGGAAGTCACATTACAGGACTGTCTGAAAGAGGTAGCTAAAGCAGTTGTTGAATCACCTCTCTGAGCCCCACACAGAGTAGGTGCTGAGCAGATGTGTGCTGAGTGAGTGTCTGTCTCCCCTGCAGTGGAAAACATGTTGCTGGGCATGGACAAGGAAGTGTGGGACATAACAGACACCTCGCGTGACATTGGCCACACACAAGGGGAGTGGGAGCTCCTGGGCATCAACAAGGCCACCCCGAAGAGAGCTGTGGGCTTCAGCCTTTTTGACCAGATCATGTTCTATGTAAGGCCAGAGATTCTGGCATGGCTGTCCAACCCCCATATCTTTCTCATCGTACGCTTCTAAATCTCAGAGCCTCTCACCTCTTGCCCTAAGACCAGACCCTGGGCACCATAACCCTCATAGCGTTCCTCTCTCCCAAGTCCCCCAAAGAAGTCCCCCTCTCTGAACCTGCCAGCTCTGGCCTAGGTTTTCTTTGGTGGGTATGGGGGAGTCCTATTAGTCATATGAAAGCTGCTCCTCATCCAGTCCCAGAAAGAGCCCCTGCTGGAGTGAGGACATCAAGAAAGGAAGAGTCTGGAATCATCTCTTGGTTTCCCTTCAGTTCTAGCTTCACCTGGTTCTCTGCTCTCTCCTCCCCACCAGGTGGCCATCAGGCACAGGCCCACCCTCTACGTCATAAGTCCCCTGATGCCCAGTAGCTTTCTGATCACCATCGATGCCCTCAGCTTCTTCCTGCCAGTAGAAAGCGAGAACCACGCCCCATTCAAGATGACACTCCTGCTGGGCTACAACGTCTTCCTGCTTATGACATTGAATGACTTACTCCCTGCCAGTGGCACCTCCCTCATCAGTATGGCCCCCACCCCACTGTTGAAAAATGAAAAAAGAAAAAATAAAGAGGCAGGGTAAGCTGGTGAACTGGCTAGATCTGCTGAGGCAGCAGAGGGAGACAGTGGTCATCTTAGAAAGGGCTCAATGTGTGAGACAGAAAAAAGGGGGGCTTGGTGGTTCCTCTGGACCTGACTCACTCAGGTGTGCTCCTTCCCGCCACCCAGGTGTCTACTTCGCCCTGTGTCTGTCACTGATGGTGGTCAGCCTGCTGAAGACCATCTTCATCACCTACCTGCTGCACCTGGCCACCACCCAGCCCCCACCCAGGCCTCGCTGCCTCCGTTCCCTGCTTCTACACTGCACCAGCCCAAGGAAATGCTGCCCTGCTGCTCTCTGGAAGGAGGATGTGGGCCTGGGCCTCACACCCACCCACCTGTCTGGTAAGAGAAGTCTGCACTGCCCACACTCTCTGCACTGGGCCCAACTTCCCATTTCTCTAATCCTGTCTCCTTCCCACTTCACAGCTGAGTCTCTGCCCTCTCGACAGGACAGGAGCCAGGGGAATTGGGAGGGAAGGAGCTGGGACCCAGAGAGGCAGAACTGAGTGGTGCCTCAGGATGGACAAGGGCCCGGCTAGCTGACCTGTGGGTGCATTTCAGCCACATGATGGACACCCTGCTCTTCCGCATCTACCTGCTTTTCTTGGCCACCTCCATCACCACGGTCATCATCCTCTGGAACACCTAGGAGTAGTGTTCTAACGGTGCAAGAATACCTGGTGTTCAGGTTTCCTTGGCTTCAACTAACCATCCCAGGCCCTGTTCCCCTGCTCCAGTTCACATACAACAGTCCCAGAAATGTGCCCATGATCCCTGCTCCAGCCTTCCCAGGGCTTAAACAGAACTACTGCCGACTCTCTCAGAACTGACAGTATATTTCCAAAACACAATGAATTCAGAATATACATGTTTATGTTAGAAATATCATTTTTACTGGAAAAGGAAGGCTTTATAATAAAGGCTACAAATATTTACCAAAAAGTAATTCATGTTGCTGGAATAGAGGACAGGGACTAAACCTCTTGAAAAATAGGCTGAAATATTTATTTATTGTTTTAATAAATATTTATTGAGCATCTACTACCTGCTAGGCACTGTTCTGAATTGTGAAGATACAGCAGTGAACTAAACTGGCAAAAATCTCTATCCACACGGAGCTTACCTTGGCGGTGGGTGGAGACTGACAGTAAAAAAGATAAGTGAGAGAAACATAGAGTATGTGCTAAGTACCAAGGAGAAAACGCAAATCAGGGAAGGCAGAATGGGAAATGTGCGGAGCGGCTGAAAGTTTAGGAGGGTGGCCAAGTTAGACCTCATGATAACCTCCTGCCGGGCTGGGTCCTGTGCATTGTTCCACAATAATGCCAGCTGGAGACTGCTGTAACCCAGTCTTTTAGGAGAGGCTCAGAGGTTATGTAACTTGCCCAAAGTCATGCAGTTCTTGCTATTTTTAGTTCATTTTTTCAGGGATAGATTTCGGGTGTGTGCTTAATGAATGTTTATTGAGCCCAGGTGAGGGGAAAAACAAATGTCCTTGGGTAACCCTGTGGGAGACTTGAGGAATCAAATACAATGTCTGTCCTCAAAGAGCTTGTGGCACAGCTGGAGAACTAAAATACATATGTAAATAATTTCAATGAAATGTAGAACATGTTTTTAAAGCTTTGTTGAGCACCATTAAAGAGAAACTGCAGGAATTCCCTGGTGGTCCAGTGGTGGTCCAGTGGTTAGGACTTGGTGCTCTCACTGCCAGGGCCCTAGGTTCGACCCCTGGTCAGTGAACTAGGATCCTACAAGAGCGCCACATGGCCAAAAAAAAGAGAGAGAGAGAGAAACTGCTATAGAGTTCAAAGGAGAAAGGATTCCTCTAGCTGGAGCAATGGTTCTCAATCCTGGCTGCACGTTAGAATCATCTGAGGAGATTTTCAAATAATCCTGATACCCAGGCTTTACCCCAGACCAATTAAATCAGAACCTTTGGCATGGGCCACGGCTTCAGTACATTTGAAAGCTCCCCATGAGATGCTAATGTGCAGCCAGAGTTGAAACTACTGGGCTAGAGGTTAGGAGAGCTTCATGTGGAGAAGGCAGTGAACAAAATGTATGAACAGATGGAGGGACATGAGGCCTGAGAGGACTCACTGGTCACAATACACCTCTGGGGTTACATATAGGTAAAATCATAGCAAATGGGCCTCATGGGATCCAGGGGTTTGTGCAGCAATAGTTAAATAGTGGGATCCAAGCAGAATCCCAACACACTCATTCTCGTGGTACTCAGGGGACTCAAGTGTCCAGAACAAACTCATAAAACCATCTGCCAGAAATAGCCCCCAGTAGAATGCAAATGGTGCAGACTTTAGCAAACAGTTTGGCAGTTCCTCAAAGTGTTGAACACAGAATTACTATATGATCTAGCAATTCCATTCCTAGATATATACCCAGGAGAAATGAAAACATATGTTCACACAAAAACTTGTATTCAAATGTTCATAGTGACATTGTTCATAATAGCCAAAAAGTGGAAACAACCCAAATGTCTATCAACTGATGAATGAATACATAAGATGTTACATATTTATACAATGGGATATTATTTGACCATAAAAAGAAATGAAGCACATGATATAGGCTACAACATAGATGAACATTAAAAACATGCTAAGTAAAAGAAAAACCAGTCACAAAAGACCACATATTATGGGGCTTCCCTGGTGGCGCAGTGGTTGAGAGTCCGCCTGCTGATGCACGGGACCGCTGAGCCTGCGCGTCCGGAGCCTGCTGCTCCGCAACAGGAGAGGCCACAGCAGTGAGAGGCCCGCGTACCGCAAAAAAAAAAAAAAAAAAAGAACCAGTGATAATACAGAATTGAAAAGGAACAAAATTAAAAGTTGCAGCAAACTTGTTGCTATAATTACATGTGAATTTGTTTACTATGTACTATATAAAAGAATATGAGTTTACCTGAGTCTTTTTAATCAGAAAACAATGCTCTATAAACTTTAAAATAGGCAATATTTTTATTATACTTGTCCTGATATCATAAGTTATTTAACTAGCTTACACTCTCTGAAAGTACATCACCAATGTAGTGTCACTACACAAGTAGATTTAAAATTTGTATACGTCCACTTTAACAATAAGGCATAGATACCTGAACCAGAAAGCAAAACTACTTTTTTCTTAATAGCAAAGCTACTTTTGATGCAAATATGCATTGCAATACCCTGAAGGGGGGAATCAAACAATTTACATGACACTGAATAGATGATGACGAAACAAAGCTACCAGTTCATTATTAAAAAACAGTAATAGCAGCTCAACCACCTCAGGTCAATGCTGCTAATGCACTGATTAAAATAAGCCCTGGAAACTGAGAGAATTCCAACATGGGGGTGTCTGCTTGCAGGCAGGAGACTTTTAACTTTCCCAGAGAATACAGGATCTTAGTAGAATGAATCAATAGTTGAATCCTGATGACGCTTGAGTAGTGCGCAAATTTTAGTTTACAAATGCCTCATTTTAGCAATCCTGAATTAGCAGGTCCTTAGTGATACATAAAGCTGAAAGAAAGACCTGAAGAAAGGACGTGGATTTGTCAGCCCTTCAGGAGTCCCTCACCACCCTATAGTGGGGACGCTACTCAGACCCCTCTGAGATCATTAGCGGACCTAGGATATGTCAGAAGAGCATACTATGCACAGATGCCCACATTACCCATATTTTCCTGACTAGAATTTGGACATATTGTCAGATTTTTTTTTCTGATTTGTAAAATCATTTATATGAACAGCCTTATAAATCCTTTCTTACATGAAAAGAAATATAAAAGTTGCAAAGAAAACAAAGAACAGGTATCAACTAACATGCACCTGTGCTTTTCATCACTGACCTATTGTTGAGGTTGATGATTTGATGAACTATTATTCCATTTGTCCTTGTTGAGAAAGAACCCTGCTTGTTTGAGTATTAATGGATCTAGAGTAAAATAAAGACATGGTGGCTTCTGCAGTTTTCTATGTCTAAACCAAGGCCTTTTCTTGGTTTAAACATAGAAAGTTGTTTTAATAATAATAGCTATCATTTACTGAGTACAGTTGACCCTTGAACAACATGGGTTCGAACTGAGCAGGTCCACTTTCACACAGATTCTTTTCAATAGTAAATTCTGCAGTACTACACAATACGAGGTTGGTTGAATCTGGGGTTGGTTGAATCTGCAGATGCAGAATCACAGATATGGAGGAACCATGGATATGGAGGGTCCACTATAAGTTACAAGTAGATTTTCAAGTACTCAGAGGGTGGGTGCCCCTAATTCCTGTGTTGTTCAAAGGTCAACTGTACTTTCTATATGCCAAACCCATTACAGTCTTTATCTCATTTGATCCTCACAACAATTCTAGGAGGCAGATATCAGCATTAGACATCTAGGTAGAAAGAGAATAAGATCCTTCCCCAGGATCATATAGCAAGTAAGTGGTAGAACCATTTTTAATCCAATTTTGTCTATCTCTTAATCCTATGTTTTAACACATCCAGGTTATGGCCAAGGAATGCAGAAATAATAATTCTTGAAAAAGAAAAACTAAGTATTAGACTCTATATCCAGAATGATCCCCACCAAAAGATTTATCCTATTTCACTCTGATAACCCTTAACCTCAGGGTGTCAGTCTTCACCGTGGCCAACATCAGCCTTTGGACTTTCCAAAGTTCTCATGATTTCATTGCCTCTCACTGGAACCGTCCAAAACTGGCTTGTTCACACACACAAATGAATGTGTGTATAACTGGTGAAATCTGAATAAACTCTAGGGATTATACTGTTTAAAGACAATTTTCAGAAAAAAGGCAAAATCATGACTCTCGTACAAATAGAAAAAGGAATACGTATTGAAGAATTGACTGGGTGATGTCAGCAACATGGCAGAGTCAAAGCTCCCTTTGCCTCTCCCATTCAATCTACAATGAGTAAGACATCCAAAATTCAACAAAGGTGCCTCTGCCCAACACACCAGGACACCAGAGAATTCCAAATATCTGTACATCTAAAGGTGGTAGACTGGAACACATACAAGAGGCAGAACTGAGGGAACAGCAGAGTCAGTGGCTGCAATCCTGGCCCTCCGGCCATGGCAGTTGAGTCCACAGCCCCAGAGAACTTGGTAGCAGCAGGGGAGGCAACACACGACTCCAGCAGCCCCGAAAGCCACAGGTAACTGGGCAGCAGCAGCAGTGGGGCCTGGGACCCTGTCCCTCCAGCTGCTGAGGCACCCATGCTCCTGGTCCTTGCCCCCAGACTCGCAGTGGCAGAGCCCGTGAACCTTAAAACACCAGCCAGGACAGAGGTGCCTGAGTGATCTGGGCTCCCCCCTCTCCCTAGGCCTCCCCTGACAGGGCAGATCCTGTGACTCAGGGGAAACTAGTGGCAAGGGAAGAGCCCATCATCCCAGTGTACCAGGAAGCAACGACAGCAGCACTGACAGAAGCAAAGCAGCAACGAACCCAGAGGCATAAGAAGCTATAATGAAGGCACAGAGCCACACCTATTACAGAGACGGTGAAAGCATTGACTCCTAAATAAAACCAAAGGCAGTCCAGGTAACAGAAACCAAAAACTTGTACTATAGCACCACCTACTAGAAAAAGAGAAGGGCCTCTAACTTCTAACCTGTCACTACTTCAAAGGCACAGACAGAGGAATAGTTCATCAAGTACTATGAAAAGCCACAGTTCACATTATACCAACAAAAGAAAATGACAATTCTCCAGAAATTAAACTTAAAATCACAGAATACTAATCTAACTGATAGAGAATTCAAAATAGCTGTCATGAAGAAACTCAATGAGCTACAAGAAAACTCAGAAAGGTAGTTTAATGAGCTCAGGAATAAAACTAACAAACAAGGAATAGTTTACCAGAGACTGAAACTCTAAAAAAGAACCAAACAGAAATGCTGGAGGTAAAGAACTCAATAAACAAGATGAGGATGCATAAGAAAGCAATGGAAATAGAGCAGACCATATGAAAGAGATAATTATTGAGCTCAAAGATAGAAACCTAGAAATGAAAAAAGTGGAAGAGGAAAGAGAAATAAGATATTTTTAAAATGAGGGGAATTCTACAAGAGCAATCTGACTCTTTTAGGAAGGGCAACATTAGGGTAATGAGTATCCCAGAAGGAGAAGAGAGGGAAAAGGGAGCAGAGAGTTTATTTAAAGAAATAATAGCTGAGAACCTGCCAAACCTAGGGAAAGAACTGGACACACAAGTCCATGAAGCTAAGAGAACACCTAATTACCTCAATGCCAAGAGACCTTCTCCAAGACACATTGTATTTAAATTGTCAGATGTCAATGACAAAGAATGTTTTTTAAAGACAGCCAGGGAAAAAAGAACCCCCATTAGTCTATCAGCATATTTGTCAGCAAAAACTCCACAGGCCAAGAGGGAGTGGAAAGACATTTTTTAAATTCTGAAGGATAAAAACTGTCACCCAAGAATACTCTGTCCAGAAAAGTTATCATTCAGATATGAAGGAGAAATAAATACTTTCCCAGACAAACAAAAGCTGAGGGAATTCATAAACATTAGACCTGCCTTACAAAAAATTTTGAAAGGAGCTCTTCTACCAGAAACAAAAAGGCAAAAGAACACAAAAGAACACAGAACAGAGTTTTGAGCAAGGTGATAAACAGAATTAGAAAATTGCAAATCTTTATCAGAATAGGTTTGCAAGCACTTTTTATAGGATAAATGTTAAAGGGGGGAAAGCATAAAAATAACTCTAGCTATTTCAATTTGGTAACAAACTCACAACATAAAAAGAGATAGTTTGAGGAAAAAACAAAACACATAAAAGTGGGAGAGGAAAAGGATGCAACCTGTATAGGCAAGTGAAGATAAGATGCTATCTGCAGAAAAAGGACCATTTCATCTATGAGACATTTTATACAAACCTCAACGTAACCACAAATCATAATATAGAGCAGAGACACAAAACATAAAAAAGAGGAAACTGAGAAAACCACCAAACCAAAATGGCAGACAGAAATACAAGGAAGAAAGAAACAATGGAGATACAGAGCAACCAGAGAACAAAAGAGAGAATGGCATTACTAAGGCCTCATCTATCAATAATCCCCCTAGAGGTAAGTGGATTGAATTCACCAATCAAAAGACACAGAGTGGGACTTCCCTAGTGGTACAGTGGTTAAGAATCCACCTGCCAATGCAGGGTACATGGGTTCGAGCCCTAGTCCGGGAAGATCCCATACGCTGCGGAGCAGCTAAGCCCGTGCACCACAACTACTGAGCCTGCTCTCTAGGACCCGTGAGCCACAACTACTGAGCCTGCGTGCCACATCTACTGAAGCCCGTGCACCTAGAACCCATGCTCTACAACAAGAGAAGCCACCGCAATGAGAAGTCCGCGCACTGCAACGAAGAGCAGCCCCCGCTCGCCGCAACTAGAGAAAGCCCGCGCGCAGCAACGAAGACCCAACGCAGCCAAAAATAAATTAATTAATTAATTTTAAAAAAATTCAGAGTGGCTAGATGGATTAAAAAACAAGACCCAACTATATGCTGCACCCAGGAGACTCACCTCAGCACTAAAGACAAATATAGGCTAAAAGCGAAGGGATGGAAGATGATACTCCAAGCTAATGGCAGCCAAAAGAAAATGAGTGTAGCCATACTCATATCAGAGAAAATAGATTTCAAGCCAAAAAGGTAACAAAAGACAAAAATGGACAATATATAATGATAAAGGGGACAATTCATCAAGAAGACATACAGTGATTAATATACATGCACCTAACATGGGAACATAGAAGTATATAAAACAATTATTAACAGACCTAAAGGAAGAAACTGACAACAACACAATAACAGTAGAGGATTTTAACACCCCACTGACATCAATGGATAGGTCATCGAGACAGAAAGTCAACAAGGAAATAATGACCTTAAGTGAAACACTAGACCAAATGGATTTAATAAGATTTGTATAGAATTCCATCCAAATACAACAGAACACACATTCTTCTCAAGTACACATGGAACTTTCTCAAGGACAGACCATATGTTGAGACACAAAACAAGTCTCAATAAATTTAAGAAGGCTGAAATCATATCAAGCATATTTTCCAATCACAATGGTATGAAACTAGAAATCAACCACAGGATTTTTAAATGTATTTATTATTTATTTTTGGCTGTGTTGGGTCTTCGTTGCTGCGGGTGGGCTTTCTCTGGTTGTGGAGAGTGGGGGTTACTCTTCGTTGTGGTGCATGGGCTTCGCATCGCGGTGGCTTCTCTTGTTGCAGAGCACAAGCTCTAGGCACACGAGCTTCAGTAACTGTGGCATGTGGGCTCAGTAGTTGTGGCTCTCGGGCTCTAGAGTGCAAGCTCAGTAGTTGTAGCGCATGGACTTAGTTGCTCCACAGCATATGGGATCTTCCCGGACCAGGGCTCAAACCCATGTCCCCTGCATTGGCAGGCAGATTCTTTTTTTTTTTTTTTCGATACACGGGCCTCTCACTGTTGTGGCCTCTCCCATTGCGGAGCACAGGCTCTGGACACGCAGGCTCAGCGGCCATGGCTCACAGGCCCAGCCGCTCCGCAGCATGTGGGATCCTCTTGGACCAGGGCACGAACCCGTGTCCCCTGCATCGGCAGGGCAGACACATTCTTAACTACTGCACCACCAGGGATTTTTTGGAAAAAATCCCAAATACGTGAAGACTGAACAACATGATACTGAACTATGGGTCAATGAAGAAATCAAAGGAGAAATAAAAAATTACCAGAAGACCAATGAAAATGAAAATTTGACACACCAAAATCTATGGGATACAGGGGACTTCCTTGGTGGCACAGTGGTTAAGAATTTTCCTGCCAATGCAGGGGACACAGGTTCGAACCCTGGTCTGGGAAGATCCCACATGCTGCAGAGCAACTAAGCCTGTGCGCCACAACTACTGAGCCTGCGCTCTAGAGCACATGAGCCACAACTACTGAGCCCATAGGCTGCAACTACTGAAGCCCGCCCACCTAGAGCACATGCTCTGCAACAAGAGCCACTGCAATGAGAAGCCCGC
The DNA here is from genome assembly GCF_003031525.2 of Neophocaena asiaeorientalis asiaeorientalis. Classification (NCBI taxonomy): domain Eukaryota; kingdom Metazoa; phylum Chordata; class Mammalia; order Artiodactyla; family Phocoenidae; genus Neophocaena; species Neophocaena asiaeorientalis. Next base: position 3,161,175 of record NW_020172364.1, read on the forward strand.
GCACCGCAACGCAGAGTAGCCCCATTCGCTGCAACTAGAGAAAGCCTGCATGCAGCAACGAAGACCCAACACAGCCAAAAATTAATTAATTAATTAATTTTTTAAAAATCTATGGGATACAGCAAAAGCAGTACTAAGAGGGAAGTTTATAGCAATACAAGCCTATCTCAAGAAACAAGAAAACTCTCAATAAGCAATCTAATCTTACACCTAAAGGAACAAGAAAAAGAAGAACAAATGAAGCCCAAAGTCAGTGGAATGAAGAAAATAATAAAGATCAGAGCAGAAATAAATGAAATAGAGATTTAAAAGACAACAGAAAAGACCAATGAAACTAAGAGCTGGTTCTTTGAAAAGATAAACACAACTGAGAAACCTTTTGCTAAGACTCACTAAGAGAAAAAGAGAGACGGTTCTGATAAATAAAATCATAAATGAAAGAGGAGAAATAACAGATACCACAAAAATACAAAGGATTATAAGAGAATATTATGAATAGCTATATGACAACAAATTGGACAACCTAGAAGAAACAGACAAATTCTTAGAATTGTACAACCTTCCAAGACTGAATCATGAAGAAATGGAAAATCTGAAGAGACTGATCACAAGTACAGAGATTGAAACAGTAATCAAAAAGCTCTCAAAAAACAAAAAACCAGGACCAGACAGCTTCACAGGTGAATTCTACCAAACATTAAAAGATTTAATACCTACCCTTTCCAAACTCTTCCAAAAAAATTTAAGAGGAGGGAATGCTTCCTAAGTCCTTTTACAAGGCCAACATCACCCTGATACCAAAACCAGACAAAGACAACACAAAAAGAGAAAATTATAGGCCAATGTATCTTATGAACATAGGTGCAAAAATCTTCAACAACATATTTGCAAACCAAATAAAACAATACATTAAAAGGATCACACACCATGATCAAGTTGGATTTATTCCAGGGATGTAAGGATGGTTTAACATCCACAAAGTGAACAACGTGATACACCACATTAATAAAAGGAAGGATAAAAGCCATATGATCATCTCAATAAACGCAGGAAAAGCATTTGACAAGATTAAACACCCATTTATGCTTAAAAACTCTCAATAAAATGCATATAGAAGGAATGTACCTCAACATAATAAAGCCCATATATTACAAACTCACAGCTGATATCAAACTCAATGGTGAAAAATTGAAAGCTATCCCTCTAACATCAGGAACAAGGCAAGGTTGCCCACTCTTGCCACTCATTCAACATAGTATTGGAAGTCTTAGCCAGAGCAATTAGGCAAGAAAAAGAAATAAAAGGTATCATAATTGGAAAGGAAGAAGTAAAACTGTCACTATTTTCAGATGACATGATTTTATATACAGAAAACCCTAAAGACTCCATCAAAAACACTATTAGAAATAATAAACAAATACAGTAAAGTTGCAGGATACAAAACCAATATACAAAAATCTATTGAATTTCTATACACTAACAATGAGCTAGTAGAAAGAGAAATTAAGAAAACAATCTCATTTACAATTGCAACAAAAAGAATAAAATACCTAGGAATAAGTTTAACCAGAGATGAAAGACCTAAACACTGAACTATAAGATATTGTGTTGAAAGAAATGAAAGGAGACACAAAGAAATGGAAAGATATTCCATGCTCATGGATTGGAAAAACTAACATTGTCAAAATGTTCATATTACCTAAAGCAATCTACAGATTCAATGCAATCTCTATCAAAATCCCAAGGACATTTTTCACAGAAATAAAATTAAAATTTCTAAAATTTTTATGGAGCTACAAAAGACCCCAAATAGGCAAACTAATCCTGAAAAAAAAAAACAATGCTGGAGATATCACACTCCTTGATTTCAGACTATATTACAAAATATAGTAATGGTATTGGCAACATGGTATTGGCAAAACAGCATGGTATTGGCAAAAAAAAAAAAAAAAAAGAAACGTAGATCAATGGAACAGAATTGAGAGCCCAGAAATAAACCCACACATATGTGGACAATTAATTTGCAACAAAGGAACAAAGAACATACAATTGATAAAGGATAGTCTCTTCAATAACTGGTGCTGGGAAAATTAGACAGTCACATGCAAAAAAAAGTGAAACTAGACCACTATCTCACACTATACCCAAAAAATAACTCAAAATACATTAAACACTTGAATGAAAGACCTGAAACCATAAAACTCCTAGAAGAAAACCTAGCCGCTAAGCTCTTTGACATCAGTGTTAGCAATATCTTTCTAGATATGTCTCCTCAGGCAAGGAGAAAAAAAGCAAAAAATAAACAAATGGGACTACATCAAATTAGAAAGATTCTGCACAGCAAAGGAAACCATCAATAAAACGAAAGACAACCTACTGAATGGGAGAAGATATTTGCAAATGATATATCCAATAAGGACTCATACAACTCAACACAAAAAAACCAAACAGCCCAATTTAAAAATGGGCAGAGGAGCTAAATAGACACTTTTTCAAGGAAGACATATGGATGGCCAACAGGCATATGAAAAGATGTTCAACATTACTAATTATTAGGGAACTGCAAATCAAAAACACAATGAGATATCACCTCATGCCTGCTCGACTGGCTCTTATCAAAAAGACAAGAAACAACACATGTTGGAGAGGATGTGGAGAAGAAAACCTTGTACACTGTTGGTGGGAATGTAAATTTGTGCAGCTACTATGGAAGACAGCATGGAGATTTCTCAAAAAATTAATAATAGAACTACAATATGATCCAGCTATCCCACTTCTGGGTATGTATCCAAGGAATACAAAAATAACAATTTGAAAAGATATATGCTCCTCTATGTTTATCACAGCATTATTTACAATAGCCAAGATATGGAAGCAACCTAAGATGATTTCACTCATATTTGGAATATAAAAAACTAATAACCAAAATAAATGAAGAAAGCAAAACAAACAAAAACAAACATGTAGATATAGAGAACGGAGTAGTGGTTACCAGGGGGGAAGGTGCGGGGGGGAAAGGGAGGGCAAAATGGGTAAAGGGGATCAACTTTACAGTGACAGATGGAAGCTAAACTTTTGGTGGTGAGCACAATGTAGAGTATACAGAATTAGAAATATAATGTTGTATACATGAAACATGTTATAAATCAGTTACCTCAATAAAAATAAATAAATAAAAATAAATTTTAAAAAAAGAATTGATTGAACTCATAAGATATGAGAGAACCAGGCAGATGTTTTAACTGGTTCAAAAGTCAAGAAGCACAAATCTATATGGAGAAAAGATACTGAATTGCAAATAAGGGCAATTTTTCAACAAGAGGAAGAAAGAAGTCCACTGGAACTCTGTAGGAAGAGATTGAGTTTGCATTTTGACAATATTGAACTTTACCTGAGCCCTGTGCTCCCAGAAAACAACAATGGTTAAGAAGCCTACCTCCCACTCTTTTGCTTTCTGAAATCCCCTTTTGTGTTCCGGGAAATGACTGACTGCAAAGAACCACTCTTCCCCCAGGACTTAGATAAGATGCACTATCCACTGTTTCTCACCTCTCCTTTGTTTACCTGTAACAAGGCCAGTCACGAACTTTTCCCCTTTGGTCCAGACCCCAACAACAAGGCCAGGCACACAGTCTCCAACTACCAGCTCTTTGTCACATAGATGATTAACTGAGATTAGCACTGTTTATCCCCTGAAACTAGCTAGACACAGAGGTAAACATTTCCTGCTCAACTGACTGAGACTTTCCCTGATTACAAAACAATCTCAACTGTAAATCATTCCACCTATAATTTGTCTGCTTCTCTCTATAAAAAAGTCTAAGTAAAACCACCCTGCCGAGGATCTGGGTGATCTCCCTATTGCAATAGCCTGAATAAAGCCAACCTTCTTAATCGTTTGATTTTGTCTTTGACAATATTCCTCAGTTACCTGCAATTTTAAAAGAGCTGCAAAATAATTCAAAGGCAATGAACAGGGCTAGAATCAGACAGCTGAGAACACTTACTCAAGACAATGCATAGTTTCGCATTGAAGTACAATTTTTTTTTCTATAATCTCCTCCCTTTTAATCAAAGATAATCTCAGTGGAAGATTATTCTTGATCACAAAATAAGGCTGGTCTCATAACATTTGTCTTCACTGTTGACACTGGTGCAAAAAGAGTGATAATCTGCCATTTAGGCATTCTTAAGTTTGCTTAAGTTTGCTTTGCTGTAGGTTTTCCAAAAATCTCAAATTTGACTTTTTTTTTTTTTTCTTTGCGGTACGCGGGCCTCTCACTGTTGTGGCCTCTCCCGTTGCGCAGCACAGGCTCCGGATACGCAGGCTCAGCGGCCATGGCTCACGGACCTAGCCGCTCCGCGGCATGTGGGATCTTCCCAGACCGGGGCACGAACCCGTGTCCCCTGCATCGGCAGGCAGACTCTCAACCACTGCGCCACCAGGGAAGCCCTCAAATTTGACTTTTAAAAGCCTCTTGAGGCTAGATAGCTGCACCAAGAACTCACCACAAGTTTTCACCTGTAGTACCCATTGGGTGAATTCCTCTGTTCTTGAAGACCTAAGATTCCTGTGTCTGGCAGAAGGTGGCCTTACCTACCTAGAAGCTGGTAACGCTGTAAGCCAGGTAGCAGCCAGTTTTCCTAGAAGGGTTTGTAAGCATTGGCTCCATAAAGTCAACCTTAGTTCCTTAGAAGTGTCTGACCACATTTGATTGAATGAGCATCATTCTCAAACATAACATTCCAGGCATAGCCTTGGTTGTATAATCAATATTTCCAATTATGTCTTGGTAAAAAGGAAACAGATTCTTACTAAATCTATGCCAGTAACCATATTGTTATGAAAATATGATCATTATATGTCATGAAATTAAGAATATTCAACAAGAGTTTCCAAATTCTGAAGGGGTCAGGCAAGGAGAAAGGTATCGTTTACAAATATTTCATTTCAGTTTACAAAAGCAGAGTCAAAAAAACAGTTATAATTACTAAATTATGAGATATAGCTAGCTTAACAGGAGAGAAAAAGGTCTTCCTCAAATATCCAGAAAATAGAACATTACAAAAAATATCAACAATAGTTCAAACAAAAACTGTAATCATCCTTCATGAGTTCATTCAGTCTTATGTAATTAATTCTTGTTTCACTGTATCTCAGGCTAGCAGTCTCATGAACCCATGGGCCTCTGGACTACAGTTCTAGAAATCCTGCTCAGTCCACTACATGGCCTCAAAGTTGTTTAAGTGGTACCATCAGAAGCCTGTACCCCAAAGTATATGGCATAGTCCTTTTCCACAGGACACTGAGGCATTCCTTTGTTGAAGACAAAGTACTCTGGCCTGCAGTAGATCATCAAGCTTTCAGGGAAGCATCATATAAAACACTGTCTGCAGATGACTTTAAATGGCTGTAGTTAGCTTTTTAGCTTATTACTAATAATTTTCAAAAGTGAAAGGTCTGATAAGAATGCATTACTGGGCTTCCCTGGTGGCGCAGTGGTTAAGTGCCAAAGCAGGGGACACGGGATCGAGCCCTGGTCTGGGAAGATCCCACATGCCACGGAGCAACTAAGCCCGCACGCCACAACTACTGAGCCTGCGCTCTAGAGCCCGGGAGCCACAGCTACTGAGCCCGCGTGCCGCAACTATTGAAGCCAGCACCTAGAGCCCGTGCTCTGAAACAAGAGAAGCCACCGCAATGAGAAGCCCGTGCACTGCAACAAAGAGTAGCCCCCGCTCGCCACAACTAGAGAAAGCCCGGGTGCAGCAACGAAGACCCAACACAGCCAAAAATAAAAATAAAATAAATTTATAAAAACAAAAAATGCATTACTGTACAAGAATTACACAGATGACAAGGAAATTTAGTTGTTTTGTGGCATGCAAAACAAGATAAAGTCAATCCAAAAAGAAGTTTTAGACAAAATAATTATAAGCATAACAATTAATTCTATTTTCAAAGACAGTATACATTACATCTAATTTATAAAAAGAGACGAATATAAGCTTTACAAATAAAAAATATTAAGACACAACATATAATAATCCTGACTTTATATACCATGAATATACAAGCTTACTGTAAGAAAATATCAAGAATATATCAAGAATATCAAGTAAAGATTCACTAAGTCTTGGACTTCCCTGGTGGTGCAGTGGTTAAGAATCCGCCTGCCAATGCAGGAGACACAGGTTCGAGCCCTGGTCCCAGAAGATCCCACATGCTGCAGAGCAACTAAGACCGTGTGCCACAACTACTGAGCCTGCGCTCTAGAGCCCACAAGCCACAACTACTGAGCCCACGTGCCACAACTACTGAAGCCTGTGCGCCTAGAGTCTGTGCTCTGCAACAAAGAGAAGCCACCTCAATGAGAAGTACGTGCGCCGCAACGAAGAGTAGCCCCTGCGTGCTGCAACTAGAGAAAGCCCGTGCGCAGCAACGAAGATCTAACACAGCCCAAAATAAATAAATTTATTAAAAAAAAAAAGATTCACTAAGTCTTAACTCCTAGACATCCGTATATTAATTAAATTATATAGATCGGTTATATGAATCCCCAGCTGAAGCCAAGAAGATGCTAGATTCAAATTAAAGAAGTAAAAATGTGACCATGTAAACATTAAAAAGAAATAATAACTGAGATTATGACCAAAGGCTACAACCACACCACCACGAGATCTGCTGCCCTCTCCTGGAGGTTGATACCCCATGATTCAACTCTGGCTCCAAGGAAAGAGAGGATGCATGCAGAACCTCCAGATTACTTAGCTTTTTCTTCCTTCCTTCCTATGTTTCTTTTTTCCTATAAAAAAAATGATTTAGAATTCACATCAAGTTGCAAAAATAGTACAAAGAGCTCTTGTGCACATTTCACCCAGATTCCCCAACTGTAAATATTTCTAAATCATTGAGAATAAGTTGCAGAATTGATGACCCATTAACCCTGAATACTTCAGGGTGTATTTCATAAAAACAAGGGCACTCTGGGAATTCCCTGGCAGTCTAGTGGTTAGGACTCGGCGCTTTCACTGCCAGGGCCCGGGTTCAATCTTTGGTCGGGGAACTACTAAGATCCCACAAGCCACGCAGCGCAGGCAAAAAAAACCCCAAAAACCTAGGACACTCTCCTATATAACCACAGTACAACCATCAAAATGAGACAATTAGCATCAGTCCAATATTACCATCTAATCTATAAGCTCTATTCAAATTTTGCCTCTTGTCCCAATAATGTCTCTTACCAGTACAGGATCCAATCCTGCATTTAGCTGTTATACCTCTTCAGTCTCCTTCAGTTAGGAATAGTTCCTCAGGCTCCTTGTCTTTCTTGAAGAGTACAGGCTATTTATTTGTAAAATGCCCCTCAATTTGGATTTGTCTAATATTTACTCATAGTTTATGCATTTTTTGCAGGAATACCCAAGAAGTGATGCTGGGTTCTTCTCAGCATATCATAGGAAGTGCACAATGTCAATTTGTCCCTTTACTGGGGATATTAACTGTTATCACTTGTTAAAATGATGTCTGCCAGGTTTCTCCACTGTAAAGATAATTGGTAAGTATGCCATACTTACTACTTAATAAGTAACTTATAAGTGTTTTGTGGAGAGATACTTTAGACTATGTAATTATCCCATTTCTCATCATGAATTATTTCTCAATATGATTTACTTGTTATGAATTACTTATTCTATGATCTTTTCAAAATTGTGATTTTCTAATTCTATCATTTCTTCTACACTCATTCATTGGCATTCTAATGTAAAGTAGAGCTTTCCCTCTTCTTTTTTTTTTCCATTAATATTTTCATATTTATTACAAGTTGAAATGATATTTTCGGCATCTTGTTCAAATTAATTTCACTTGTTTCTTTTTACTTTAAAAAATTATGGGGCTTCCCTGGTGGCGCAGTGGTTGAGAGTCCGCCTGACCATGCAGGGGACACGGGTTCGTGCCCCAGTCCGGGAAGATCCCACATGCCGCGGAGCGGCTGGGCCCGTGAGCCATGGCCGCTGGGCCCGCGCGTCTGGAGACTAAAATTATGGCTGCTAGAAAATTTAAGATTATATGTGTGGCTGGCTTATATAAAATTTACTTTTAATAATTTTCTCCAAAATAACCTCTTAAAATTAGCATATTTCACAGAGACTATTTTAAAGTTTACATTTTATTTCTATCAGACAGTGCCAGTACAGCTAACGTAGATGCTTCTCTCCCCTGCATCTGTCTTCCCCCATACCTGGCTTTGTCACCTTTGATTTGCTCTCTGCCTTTATCCAATCCCCCTCCCATCTCTCAGCCTGAAAACCACCTCCTCCCTCCAAGAAACAGCATTTCTTTCTTCAAGGGGAGTTTTTTCCCTCTTGGTTCCTTCCCATGTTCTGGAGTACCTAGGAGTCTACCCAAATAAGCACAGATGTTCTTCTCTGTTCAGTATCACAGGTTGGAAGGATGGGCTCTAGTCATGCAAATTGGAGTTTTAGGTTCTTTGGGGTCTTGTTCATGTTCCTCATCAGAAAGGGCCTCAGGCTGGCACCAAGTCCAAGCTTGCTCTGCTCGCCACACGACAGGCCAATGAATCGGAGACAGGTGCTGAGGCAAGGAATACAACTTTATTCGGAAAGCCAGCAGACCGAGAAGATGGCAGTCTAGTGTCTCCGATAAACCATCTTATCTAGGTCTGCTTTCCCTCTTCTTTTACTCATTGATTGATTTACATCAGTATGGATTCATGAATCCCTGCTGTATTCAAAGAGTTACAATCTATTACTATGAATATTTATTTTGATGCTCAAGTTGCTTGGACTTAGTATAGACCAACAAAGAAGAAAGCAGTAGTTGGTGATACGGCAATGACAGGAACTGGGGGAAAGTGACCATTTCATCTGTCAATGCCCTCTGCCAAAGAACACCAGGACTACACATAGAGTTAAACAAGTTGGCTTTACTATTCATTGCAACAAGGGAGGACACACACCATAGGTAACCGTGGGTGTCTCAGTAAGAGTGTATTAGAGAGAACCTGTTATAGGTTTGGGCTTCCATCGAGTGATTTGGGGAGAGCATAAAGAAGCAGGGATTTGTTCAAGATTGAATACTATCAGAAATCAGGGGTATGAGTGGATAAAGAAGTATAAGTCATTCATTTAGCAAGTGGAGAGCATGTTTGGTATTTCGTGGGGTTGCACAGTTATCTTGTTTTTGTGTGTGCTTAGACAGACGTATGAAATGGCCCTGTTTTGTCTCCTTCTATCATGTTCCCGGGGTAATCATGTCTGAGGTTTGTATTCCTCAGACTGTTTGAGATTGTTTGCCTCCAACAGGAGAAAAAAATGACCAGTTCTGGACATCAGGGTATTATTTCTTTCTCACAATGTAGCTTTCAGAACTTCAAAATTGAGATAAAACTGGGCAGAATCAAACATGGACAACGTACATTAGGGGAGAAGATTTCAAAACATTTGGAAAAAAGATAGGCCTCCGATCAGCATGTGCAGGCCCTGTAGGTCCTCTAAATTCTCTTGTCTCCATGGTGATGTCCCTTATCTCTTGGTCACTAGGCGCTCTGCTGGCCCCTGCTGTTTAAAGTCTGCCACTGGTAAATCCTTGGTCTGACTCTTAGCTCTGACAGAGCTTTCACTCACTGGCTTGTCCCACCCCAGCAATCGCACCTGCTGCAGACCCCTCTGAGCCTCACCCAGGGCCTCTGTCTGGCCTTGGCAGTCAACCCCACAGGCTCCACTGCAGGGCTACTTCGTCCATCCCTGACTCCACGGCAGCTCCGTGGGCTCTCGTGCAGCCTTCATCCACCTTCCACGCAGGGCACAGAGGAATTTCTGGTGCCCTTACATCTCCTGGGCACAGAGGGTGATGCAGGAACACTACCTCAGGCCCTCTCTCTGCCTAACCATTCTGTACTCCAACAGTTTCCACATGTCCTTTTGGGCCACAAGGAATGGCAGTCCCTTTCCAGGATCCCAGAGGAGTGGTGGGACATAAGCCCCCTCTGCTTCTGTCTTGTCTCTCAACCTACCTAACACCCTCCCAATACACATACACACACACACACACTCAGATTTCAGCACAGAGAGTCAGAGAGAGAGAGACAGAGAGAGTGTGTGTGTGTATTGGGAGAGGGCTTCTCTCCCTCTTTCTCTTCTCTCCTTTGTCCTGTATTCAATAAAGCCAGACAGACAGGATTTAGTCCCCATCTACTGCAGCAGACATTTTGCATAAGTCACATTCTTCTGGGAGTAGCATTTGCCCTCCCCTATGTCTATGATAGCAGAAGGGCTACAGAGGGAACTGATTTATGGGGCTGCAGGGAGACAGATATATGTGTGTTGGGAGGGAACAGTGAGGACTGAAAATTTCATAAGGACCATTAATGTTTTTGGACATTTCTCCATTATACATGATAATTGTCTTGAAATATTTGAAAGGCATGATGCTGAAGACAGAAATAACTTATTCTTTATTCTCTATTAGGCAAAAATTACACCAGTGGTGTAAGTTACAAGAATGCAAATTTGGATTAAAAAAAAAAACTTTTAAGTAACCAGATATTTTGTTCAAAGATAAAATAGGATAATCTAAGAAGTAATGGGCAGTGCCACTGGAAGCATTAATATTAAACCACATGAGGTTAGATGACCATTGATCAAAGATTCATAGGGAAAAACTACATTGGATGAAAGATTGTAATAGATGACCTCAAAATTACCAAAATATACAGATTCTCATTTTTTTTCAGAATGAGATTTTTATCATACATTTTCTGACATCATTAGCACCCAGACTGCAGACTGATACGTCTCTGAGCTGGCCATCTGTGATGAGAAAACAGTCATTTTGAGTTGTTGCCTAGGCATTTTACAGTATGATAACCCTGCTTACACCCAGGGTCTGGACATTTAGATAAGGACCCAAGTTTAGGATTCCCACCATGCTTTTCCCCAGGCACCTTTAAGAATGACCACTCGGGGACTTCCCTGGTGGTCCAGTGGTTAAGAATCCGCCTTCCAATGCAGGGGACACAGGTTCGATCCCTGCTTGGGGAACTAAGATCCCACATGCTGCGGGGCAACTAAGCCAGCATGCCACAACTACTGAGCCCAGGTGGCACAACTAGAGAGAAGCCCGCGTGCCGCAACGAAGAACCCCTGTGCCGCAAGGAAAGATCCTGCATGCCGTAACTAAGACCCAATGCAGCCAAAATTAAATAAATAAATATTTTTTTTAAAAAAGACCACTCTGAGTTGAGCCTGTGGACCCACTTTCAAAATTAGTGACTTCTGCCTCAACCATCTCATGAGTAATAGGTGCTTGCTACCCTGCTCTTATCTCCTGCTCACTTGTGACCTCGGAGGAAGGACTGCCCTTCCCCAGCTCACTGCACCCTTGTTCTGGGATTTGTAAGAAATAAACCTTGCAGATTTACTTCCTTTATGTGACTGCACTGAAACCAAGCCTTCAATCAAAATGGCCCCAGGGGTTTTCACTTCCCTAAAGTGGGATCTCAGATGCAAAGGGAGCAGCTACCTGCTGACCAGTGTGGGTGGTTTGTTCCTCCTTATTCAGCAGGTCATAATCTACATGTTCTTAACATACCAGCTCTGGGTTTTCCAACATGCCATCCACTACTCACCCAATCTCAGAATCTAAAATGCAGCCAAGGACTTGGGGCCAGAGGTGGCAAGGAAAAGTCATATGCAAGGAATTGAGACACCAAAGCTGTTTCACATATTGGTATGGAGTCTGAATTTACATTAATCATATGATGCAGAATTCTTAAAAATTCACACACACACACACACACACACACACACACAAATGGCTTAGACCTGGTAAAACCTTCAAGGCCATGACAGAGGCAAATGAAAACTTTCTCTGTAGGGAAGCTTCACAACCCAAGGCACATGAAACACCCACTGAAATAATCTAATGAAGATGAGTTTACAATCAAGAATTACAAATCACACGAGGAAACAAACCACAATGAGACAAAGTTAGCAAAACTCTTAGCATACCAAGAACTAGTTGTAATAAAACAATCTGAAATTGTAAAATAAATATGTTCTGTCAAAAGAAAATTCAGAGAACTTTACTTGATGTGAATATTTCATTGAGCAAGAAACTAACTGAGAATACGAAGACTTCCAACCGAAAGTGGTTAGGAAGCTTGGCCCTCAGCAGTTACAGCTCAGTTTACAAAGCATGAATAGTACATTGTTTTCTATTGTGATTGGTTACTAGAAACTTACATTCTTTGTCACTGCATAAGCTTGCAGTGTTTATAGCTGATTAGCTAGGAAACTGTAAGGTCACATTGACATGAAGAAAGCTTACGTTTCATTTAACGTCAAAGTAGGCATCTCAGAGAAATCATAACAGTTTTAAATTTTGATTACATGACTATGAGTGTTTGGTCTAGGGGTATATTCAAACTGTGGCCTCTGCTTTGGTTTTTCTTTAACAGTTCCAATAATAAAAGATTAAAAAGGATTAAAAACCAAAATGAAAGACAAAAGAAAGGAAGAAAGAAAAAATAAGAAATTGATTTTTTAAAGAACCAAATAGAACTTTCAGAAATGAAAACCATAATCGTCGAAATTGAAAACTCAGTAAACAAATTAGGTGGTAGTTTAACACAGCTAAGAAGAGAATTTGTTACCCGGAAGCTAGATCTGAGGAAATCAGGAGGGACACAGATATAGAGGTGGAAAGTAGGAAAGAGGTGTGGTAAGCAGAATAATGGTTCCCCCAAGATGTCCACATCCTAATTTCTAAAACTTATAAATATGTTAGGGTACATGGAAAGGGGGGAATTAAGGTTGCAGATGGCATTAGGTTGTTAATACTGGCCTTGAGATGAGATTAGCCTGGATTATCCAGGTGGACCCAATATAACAACAAGGGTTCTTATAAGTGGAAGAGCATTAGAATGAGAGAAGTGGCCCAATGTTGGTGGCTCTAAAGACAGAGAAATGGGACCCTGAACTAAGAATGCAGGTAGACTCTAAAACCTGGAAAAGACAAGGAAATGGATTTGCTCCTGGAGCCTCCAGAAAGAATGCAGCCACACCAAAACACTGATTTTGGCCCCGGGAGACTAATTTCAGACTTCTGGCCTACAGAACTGTAAAATAATAAATATGGGGTTTTTCTCAGCCAGTAAGTCTGTGATCTGTTACAAAAGAAATAGGAAACTAATACAAGAGGTTAAGAGGCATGGTGAGATAGAAGGAATGATATGTCTAATTAGAGAAATAATAGAAGAAATACAATGTTTTTTAATAACTGAGAAATTTCCAGAATTAAGGAGATGAAACTTCACACTGAGAGATCACACCAAGATCTGAATATAGTAAATATCAGCTAATCCACAACCACACACATTGTAGTGAAACAGCTGAGAGAGAAAGTCTTAAAAGCAAACTGAACCTCAAGCTCACAGAATGATTCAAGGATTTGCCTGGAGAGTACTGTCACTTTGGAAAAGGATAAGGCTTGATGTCCTTGGCACAGAGATCATCAACCATCTTTCTCATTCCAGGTTGTTACTCCTGTAATGAATTTCCACCAGTAGAAAATTAGAATCTCTATTAGTCAGAACAAAGGGGAAGGCAACACCTCAAAAGCTCAAACTAGAAAGCTGATATAAGGTTGAGTGGCAAAATAGGGAGAAGGCAGGTTCGGGCAGTTAAGGTAAAATAGATGTGCTCTCTTTGGGGCTCCAGGAATGTAATCCTATCTGATGGCTATCACTGCCCCAGGGCTCAATTTGCATATAGATTTGGGCATGCTTTGCATGGAGACAGAAACATTAGCAAGGAGGCTGGAGCCCTAACTCAGCTTACCACATTAGCTTCCATCATTTGCCTTCCACCCAACCCATTCTCCCTGGCCTTGATGGGAAATGCCCAGCATCTGGATCACGGTGATCCTCTTCCCCCATTCTCCATCTCATCCCTGGGGGGTGTAGGGTACAGAAGCAGCAGACAAACCCAAGGCTTAAATCAAGTCCAGTTTCTGCCTCTTATTATCTATTTGACCTCAGAAATTTACTTCCTCTTATTGCACCTCAGTTAACTCATCTATTATAGGAGGTTAAAAATAGTTTCTACCTGATAGAAGCTTGGGAGGATTAAATGAGGTAATCCATTTAAGGGGCTTAGATTATACCTGGCACATTTCAATGCTCAATAAATATTAGGTATCATTAATATCACAGGCTACCCTCAAGCTCCTGCCCTGGGACCCCTCTCATATAGAGAACACAAGAGTTCTCTCCCAATTCTCACACATTCCGTGTTGACTACAGGAAGGAGCCGTACTTTCATAATGGATTGCTCAGGGTTTGGCCAGCATGGGGTGTATACCATTGCCCTGGATTCAGTGTTTGACAGGAAGGCCTTCCGTCCAGCCACCAACTTCAGCATCCCCACCCATCTCCTTCACTATGTCCGCCATCCTAGATGTGGTGAGTACTGACCCCTCTAGCCCTCCTTAGTATCCTTAATCTTTTCCCAGCCCCTGGCAAGGCAGACCCCAAAGCCCTTAACCACATTGCAGCCTCCTCCATCGTTCCTATATGGCATTTGCCTCATGGGGATCTCAAAGAAGCTCTGTCCGGTTCAGCAGGATGAGGTATTAGAGCACAAGGAAGATAATTTCTTTTCTTCTCACCCAGTGATTCTCTCTCCTGGCTGTACACCAGTGTCCAGGCTCCAGTTCCAGAGGTTCTGACGGGACAGAACCCAAGCATCAGTATTTTTTAAGCTCCTCAAGTGATTCTAAGATAGAGCCAGGGTTGAGAAGCACTACTCTAATCCAATCCTGCCGTGAACTCACCTGCCCATGGCCTAACACTTCTGTTTTGATCAAGATTTTGTCCTTGACCTATAATGTTGGACTTGATCACAGTACAACTTTTATATACCTTGGGGGTTGATAAACAAAAATGGGTAGTGGGTGGGATGGACAGTCTTTGTACCAGCAACATGCTGGAAACAGGAAATTCTTTTGGCAGGATGAACAGCTACAGCTCTTGTCATTTCTGTGGCTGGAAACACTGTTTATTCCCTGCCTTCATTTACAGTCAGACTGGATTTTAAACAAAGATATAATGATTATGACCCTTTATGTACCCAAGAACATAACTTTGAAATGCACGAGGGAAAAATTTAAAAATCCACAATCATGGTGAAAGGCATCAATAAACTGCTTTCAAAAATCAAGTCAAGGGCTTCCCTGATGGCGCAGTGGTTGGCAGTCCGCCTGCCGATGCAGGGGACACGGGTTCGTGCCCTGGTCCGGGAGGATCCCGCATGCCGCGGAGCGGCTGGGCCCGTGGACCATGGCCGCTGAGCTTGCGCATCCGGAGCCTGTGCTCCGCAACGGGAGAGGCCACAACAGTGAGAGGCCTGCGTACCGAAAAAAAAAAAAAAAAATCAAGTCAAAAAGAATAAACATATAGTGATTTTTAAGAAACTTGATTTAATAAACATATCAAACTTTGTACCAATGAACATGCATTGGTATTTCCTGACACAAATGGAATATTCCCCCAAACTGACCATACTTTTGGCCACAAAGAAGGAAAGGAAGGAAAGCAAAAATTATCTAGACCACAATCTCTTACTATAATACAAGAAAATAGAAACTACAAAAGATAGCCCCCACCCCCCAAAACCTTATTTCTTAGAAATTTAAAATTAAACTTCTAAATATGTTGGACTAAAGAGAAAATAAAACAACTAAGTAGAAACTAGAATGAAGAGCACTACATACAAAGGTCTATGAAATGTAGCCAAAGTATCAATATAACTCAGTGGAAAATTTCTATCTTAGGTTCTTTAATTAGAAAATGAAGGGAAAAAAAAAAAAAAAGAAAATGAAGGGAAAAATAAAAGTAAATGAATTAAGTTTCCAACTTGAAAGGCCTGGTTGAAAGGAAGGAGAGTGGAGCGGAAGAATAGTCATGATCATCTAACCTTGCTCTCAAAGTGTAGTTCCCAGATGGGCAGCACTGGCTGACTGCACCACCTGGAAGCTTAGAAATGCACTTGATCTTGGGCCCCTCCTAGCGTGACTAACAATCCCAGCGTGCCCAAGACTGCGGAATTCTCAGAACATGGAACTTCGCTAAATCCAAGAAAGTCTCGGGCAAAGCAGGATGAGTTAGTCACCCTACCTGGTGAATCAGAATCTGCATTTCAACACAATGCCCAGATGTTTTGTATGCACAGTGAGATTTGAGAAGTGCTGATCTAGCACAAATGTTCATTTAATGTGCATAGAGCTCTCTGTTCTGGCTGTGGTTCCACAAACTGCAGCTGCTGCCGTTGTAAACGCCCTGAGACTAGACAAGCCCCCCAGCCCACGGAATTGGATAATCCTTGAAAACAGTTTCCAGAGAAGGTTGCCAGCTTTGGAAAGGAGAGCTTGGAAGGGTCATCCCAGAGACAAGAAAGGATGGTGCATGGCACCTGCCAAGGAGAGGACGACCACTAAGTCTCTCGGTTTCACCCAAGGGCTTGTTCAAGGTGTCCTTTCAGTAGAGACTGGTGAAAGGGGCCTGAAGACAGTTGAAACCACGCTAGAGACTAATACATAACACCTATAAACAGCATTACAGTCCATAGAATCTTTTCACATGCCTTATTTTATTAAATCCCACTACTACCCTTATTTCACACTAAGGAAATTCTAGTTCAGAGTTGATCTTTCTTCTACAGAAGAAAGATCCTTCTATAGGATCCTTCTACTGAAAGGATTCCTTCTACAGAAATGAGAGGATTTCTCTGATCACCGGTAATTTCACACAGAAGTGGGAAAGCAGAAGGATCAAAGTTTATGAAGAAATGGACACAAGGAACTTCAAGTCTATCTCTTACAGCATGGATGTGGATAAGACCCCAAAAGACCTCCAGGCATATATAAATAATGAAGGTCGCATCAGGTATAAGAAACCCACGAAGGTGGTGAGGATCTGTAGCCTGGACATCTTCTACTTCCCCTTTGACCAGCAGAACTGCCCCCCCACCTTCAGCTCATTTCTCTGCACAGGTGAGTTGCAGTAGAGTCTCAGGGGTGGGGGTGAATGAGAGCAACCAATAAAGCAACAGAAAATAAAATATAAAGAAATTATGAGGGGCTTCCCTGGTGGCGCAGTGGTTGAGAATCCTCCTGCCAATGCAGGGGACACAGGTTCAAGCCCTGGTCCCAGAAGATCCCACGTGCCGCGGAGCAACTAAGCCCGTGTGCCACAACTACTGAGCCTGCACTCTAGAGCCTGTGAGCCACAACTACTGAAGCCCATGCGCCTAGAGCCCATGTTCTGCAACAAGAGAAGCCACCGCAATGAGAAGCCCGCGCACTGCAATGAAGAGTAGCCCCCACTCGCCGCAACTAGAGAAAGCCCACGCGCAGCAGTGAAGACCCAACGCCACCAAAAATAAATAAATAAATTTATTTTTTAAAGAAAGAAATTATTAGTATATGGTGACCAACAGCAGCAAAATTTAAGGCTCTTTGTATGCTTAAATATTTTCCGTAAAAGCAGAACCCAAGTCTACCTTGTGCGTTTCCATCCCCAGCTCCTAGAAAATTTCCTGACATATGGTAGGCACTCAAAAATATTTGTTGAATGAAAGGATGGAAGAAGAGAGTGCAGTTGAGTCAACAGGAGATTTTACCCTTGGAAAGTTATTTGGATCTTTCTTTCAGTGGAGAACATGTTGCTGGGCATGGAAAAAGAAGTATGGGAAATAGCAGACACATCCCAGGACGTGGTTCAGACCCATGGAGAATGGGAGCTCCTGGGCATCAACAAGGCCACCCCAAAGATGTCTGTGGGCACCAACCTATATGATCAGATCATCTTCTATGTGAGCTCAGAGGCCCTTGCTTTTTCCTTCCTTGCTTGCTTGTAGAGTTGCCTACAATCTCTACCAAATGGTATCTCCCAAGTTTCAGGGTTTCTCAGTCTTACCACTTCTTCCAGAGGCCAGAACCCTCTTTTCTTGCCTGTCACATTGGATTGTCATCAAAGCTTTATCACAGGCAGAGGGATGCACAGATGATATTTTGAAACTATCAGTCCTGGATAGTTAACTTTTTACCCCAAAACATGACAAAGAGCCAGAGTTCTCTGCAAAATGATTTACCGGGACAAGTTAAGCAGACAGAGGAGGTAGGACTGCTATGCAGAAGACACAAAGGGGAGTCTAGAACCACAGGGGAGGGCTGAGGGAAGAGAATGCAGGAACAAAGAGGAATTCCTGTCTGAGAAGTTTTAATTCTCTTAGGCATTTTTAAATATGTACTTCTTACTTGTAGATCCTTTTATTCATCTTTTTCATTATCTTGTACTAATTTCATCTTAATACTCTCCTAATTTATTTTGTTTCATTTTATTCTTTTATTTTCTTTTTAAAAATTTTTTTTAGATTAATTTGTTTATTTATTTATTTTTGGCTGCTTTGGGTCTTCATTGCTGTGTATGGGCTTTCTCTAGTGGCGGGGAGTGGGGGCTACTCTTCGTTGCAGTGCGTGGGCTTCTCATTGCGGTGGCTTCTCTTGTCGCAGAGCATGGGCTCTAGGTGCGTGGGCTTCAGTAGTTGTGGCATGCAGGCTCTAGAGCGCAGGCTCAGTAGTCGTGGCGCAGGGGATTAGCTGCTCCACAGCATGTGGGATCATCCCAGACCAGGCATCGAACCCGTGTCCCCTGCACTGGCAGGCGGATTCTTAACCACTGCGCCACCAGGGAAGCCCTATTCTTTTATTTTCTAAGTTGAATTCTCAATTAAAATATTCTTAGTCTTTCTATAAATTTTACTCTGACACAGTTTGAGCTGCATTCTATAGGTTTTTTAATGAAGCGTTCTCCTCTTTATTACTTCCTAGATAGTTCATAATTTCAGTTTTTATTTCCTCCTTGATCTAAAAACTATTTAGGAGAGCCTTCCTCCCTTCCTTCCTTCCTTCCTTCCTTCCTTCCTTCCTTCCTTCCTTCCTTCCTTCCTTCCTTCCTTCTTTTCTTTCTTTCTTTCTTTCTTTCTTTCTTTTTGTGGTACGCGGGCCTCTCACTGTTGTGCCTTCTCCCATCGCGGAGCACAGGCTCCGGTCGCGCAGGCTCAGTGGCCATGGCTCACCGGCCCAGCCGCTCCGCGGCATGTGGGATCTTCCCGGAAAGGGGCACGAACCCGTGTCCCCTGCATCGGCAGGCGGACTCTCAACCACTACGCCACCAGGGAAACCCTCTTTCTTTTTTTAAAAAAATATTTATTTATTTTGGCTGCTCTGGGTCTTTGCCGTGGAACACGGGATCTTCATTGTGGAACATGGGATCTTTAGTTGTGGCATAAGGACTTCCGAGTTGTGGCATGCATTTGGGATCTGGTTCCCCGAACAGGGATCGAACCCGTGCCCCCTGCATTGGGAGCATGGAATCTAACCACTGGACCACCAGGGAAGTCCCAGGAGAATGTTTCTTATATCCATGGATAAGCGGGTTTTGTTATTGTTACCTTTTCATTGTTAATTTCCAGTTTCTTGGATTATCATCACAGAGCATGGCCTTTAAATCAGAAACTTTTTGAATTTATAGTTTCTTTCTGGCCAGATTCATGATTGATTTTGCAACTGTTTCAGGACCCGACACAGCCAAATAAATAATTCTTTTCTTTAAAGAAAGTATATATTCCCTATTTATATGTACATCTATAAATAGACCTTACTGATTGGATTATTCAAATCCTCTGTGTGTGTGCTAGAAGTATTTTATTCAAGTTCTCTGAGTACTTGTAGTTTTTCTTTTATATACTTGACTGCTACCTCATATGATGCATAAAAGTGTATGGTTATTCCATCTTCTTCATGAATTGTACCTGATTTTATCCTTAAATGACATCTGTTCAATATGTTCTGTTCAATGTGTTCTGAACTTTATTTCCATTTGTATGACAATAATCTTGCCACTCTTGCTTTGGCCTGGTATCTCTGCATATTTATTTTACTAATTCTTGGTTAATTTTGGAAAGGTATTACACATACAAGGTACAAATATTAAAAGGTACAATAGAGTAAAACGTGTCTCCCTTCTATCTTTGTTTCCAGCCACCTAGTTCCCCATTTTCTTGTGCATATTTCAGAGTACTCATTTCCCATCTTTCCTTGTCACTTTGTTTTTGGTGCATTTTATGCAAACAACATAAAGCTGCATTTTATTTAATTCAATATTGTCTTTTGATAGATGAATTCAGCCTTATTTACATTTAGAAAAAATACAGTTGGTTTTATTCCTTCCATACATTTTATGTTTATGATTTATATTCCTTGGTGTTGTTTTCTCTATTTTCCATTCCCTTACTTTGGCTGGCTTGGTCTAATTTCTATTAATTTTTTTTCCTCCTATAAATTTGAAGTCCTGTAATGCTTTTTAATTATGTTCATGCTGATCTTCCTAACAGTTATAATTAGACCAATATATTTCCATTAATTTCCAAAACTAAATTATTATGCTGATCCCCCATCAAGATGGGTTCTTTTTAATTCTTTTTTTAAAAATATTTTATTTATCTATTTTTTGGCTGTGCTGGGTCTTAGTTGTGGCACGTGGCGTCTTCGCTGAGGCTTGCGGGATCTTTCGTGGCGGCGCAGGCTCTTCGTTGTGGCACGCCGCCTTCTCTCTCGTTGTGGCGCGTGGGCTTAGGCGCCCCACAGCATGTGGGATCCTAGTTCCCCAACTAGCAATTGAACCCGCGTCCCCTGCATTGGAAAGCAGATTCTTTACCACTGGACCACCAGGGAAGTCCCCACCAAGATGTTTTATTTTAGGCAACATTCTTCTCCATCTAGTCTTTTTCTGTTCTAGAGTTTCTCCTATACACAGGTTAGCACACCTGTCCTCCAAACTCTTTTTCTTTATTCCCTTGTTTCTTTGTAGTTTGGCTTTGTGTTATAACCAATCTTCTAGACAACTAATTCAGTTCTCAGTAGTGACCATTTCTACTCTTAGTTCATCTATTGAATGTTTTAATTAAAAACACTTTTCCTGGTGCTTCCTTGGTGGCACAGTGGTTAAGAATCCGCCTGCCAATGCAGGGGACATGGGTTTCAGCCCTGGTCCAGGAAGATCCAACATGCCGCAGAGCAACTAAGCCTGTGCGCCACAACTACAAAGCCTGCGCTCTAGAGCCCGCGAGCCACAACTACTGAACCTGCGTGCCACAAGTCCTGAAGCCCGTGCACCTAGACCCCGTGCTCTGCAACAAGAGAAGCCAGAGCAATGAGAAGTCCGTGTACCACAACGAAGACTAGCCCCCACTAGCCGCAACTAGAGAAAGCCCTCGCACAGCAATGAAGACCCAACACAGCCAAAAAGAAATAAATAATTTTTTAAAAAACAATACTTTTCTTACTTTCATAAAGGCTTCTAAATATTCTGATCGCATACCCTAAACATTACCTTCTCTTTTTTTATCTTTTCTACCTCAGTAGGAGCCTCTGTCCTGAATATCCATCTTGGTCATTGAGATGGTTAATTTTATGTGTCAACTTGCCTAGGCTATGGAACCCAGTTGTCTGGTCAAATAATTGTCTGGATGCTGTTGTGAAGGTATTTTTATATGTGATTAACATTTACAATCAATAGACTTTAAATAAAGCAAATTAACCTCCATAATGTGGGTGGGCCTCATCCAGTCAATTGAAGACCTTAAGAGCAAAGACTGACATTTCTGATGAAGGAATTCTGCCTCAAGAGTGCAACATATTTGTCAATTATACCTCAATAAAGAAGAATTTTTTTTAAGAGTACAACGTAGAAACCCTGACTGAGTTTCCAGTCTCCTGGCCTGCCCTGCAGATTTCAAACTCAAGACTTCGACATCAACTCCTTCCCAAACTTTCAACCTCTCAGGCTGTCCTACAGATTTAGCCCCTAGAATCACAAGAGCCAATTTCTTGGGAATTCCCTGGTGGTCCAGTGGTTAGGACTCCACACTTCCATGGCAGGGTGCACGGGTTCGATCCCTGGTCGGGGAACTAAGATCCCGCATACCACGCAGGGTGGCCAAAAAAAAAAAAAGAGCCAATTTCTTAAAATCTTAAAATCTCTCTCTGTATATGTTTTTTCCTCAGAATATAAATATCCTGTTTCTCTATAATCCCTGACTAATAGAGTCATTCTTCCTGAGACTGAATCCCCTTAAGTAAATTGTCAATTTTCTTTGCCTGTTTATGATTTTGTGTTCCCTCAGCACCTATATTGGTCACATTGTAAGAGTCTTTTGAGCTAGAGCAAACCACCTTAACTGTGGAAGGCCTGGAATAGACTGCTCTTATGAAGCAGTGATGAAACAGTTTTATTCTGCTGAAGCACATGGAGGGTGCTTCTTAATTCCCAGGTCAATCTAGGACCAGGTAGCAATCCCCTTCCATCTGCAGGGACTGGAAATAATTAAACACATTAGTTTAATTATTCTCTCTCTCTCTCTCTCTCTCTCTCTCTCTCTCTCACACACACACACACACACACACACACACACACACACATCAGGCAGGTCTGCCAACGACCATAGCAACAAGCAGTTAGAGGCAGCTCTTCCCCAAGCTTCTACCTCTGGGATCCCCTCAGAGAACTGTAACGTTCTGATCTTCACAGTCAATCAAAGAGAGGCAAGCTTTCTCCTTGCTACTGGTCCATAGCACTCAACTGGGGCCCAGAGAGGGGAAACAAAGGCACACATTTGACCATCTCCCTTCTTGCCACTGTCTCACCTATTTTGACCCTCTTATTTTCCCTACAATCCCCTAGGATCTCAGGGGTTAGGTTTTTCCCTATGTCACATCATCATTCTTTCTAACTCTAGTTTCTTGACAAAATGACAGCATTATCTTCTCTAGACTATGAGAAAAACTCCTGATCTGACCAACTAGGCCTAGTCCTTGATATGCTAAAGAGGGATATAAAAATATATAGAAATTCCTTTCACTCTCAAACTGCCTATTATCTTGCTATATAATCACTTTCGAATGTAAGCCATTAAATGTTGCTTCATTCAAAACTTTTTTTTTCACAAACTACAAACATATATAGAAAGGGAGAAAAGGAATCTGCAAGGTAAAAGAGATTTAAGATGCATAACTTTAATCGTGATAAAATACTAAACAAACCTAAACTGATTTTAATAATTTGAAAAAACTTCCCATAGACCCAGATAGCTTCACTGGGGAATTTTGTCAAATATATAAAGAATAATTAATATCAATTCTACACAATCTCTTCCAGAAATTAAAAGCAGAGGGAATATTTCATAACTATTCTATGAGGCCAGTGTTATGACCCAGATACTAAAATCAGACAAAGACATGGAATTCCCTAGTCATCCAGTGGTTAGGACTCCATGCTTCCACTGCTAGGGGCCTGGTTTCAATCCCTGGTGGGGGAACTAAGATCCCACAAGCCGTGCAGCACAGCCAGAAAAAAAAAAAAAATAGAAATGAAATGAAATGAAATAAAATAAAGTAAAGTCAGACAAAGACATTATAAAAAAGAAAACTACAGATCAATATCCCTTACGAATCTAAAAGCAAAAATTCTCAAACTACTAAAGTACTAACAAACTGAATCCAGCAACGTATCAAGAGGATTATACACCATAAACAAGTGGGATTTATCCCAAGAATACAAGGTTGATTTAACATTGAAAGTACATTAATGCAGGGCTTCCCAGGTGGCGCAGTGGTTAAGAATCCCCCTGCCAATGCAGGAGACACGGGTTCCAGCCCTGGTCCGGAAAGATCCCACATGCCGCGGAGCAACAAAGCCCGTGGGCCACAACTGCTGAGCCTGTGCTCTAGAGCCCGTGAGCCACAACTACCGAAGCCTGCGTGCCTAGAGCCCGTGCTCCGCAACAAGAGAAGACACGTCGCACTGAGAAGCCCGCGCACCGCAACGAAGAGTAGCACCCGCTCACTGCAACTAGAGAAAGCCCGCACACAGCAACGGAGACCCAGTGCAGCCAAAAATAAACAAATAAAAATAAATAAATAAATTTATTTTTTAAAAAAAGAACGAAGGGCAAAACCCACATGATTATTTCAACAGATGCAGACAAAGCATTTGACAAAAATCCAACACCTTTCATTATAAAAGAATCAACAAACTAAAAATAAAAAGGAAATTCCTCAATCATTAGATAAAGGGCATCTATGAAAAACCTGCAGCTTTCATCACACTAAATAGCAAAACACTGAATCTTTCCCCCCTAAAATTGGGAACAAGATAAGGATGCCCATTCTTTCCACTTCTAGTCAACATTGTACTGAATGTTAGCCAGGACAATTGGCAAGAAAAATAAATAAAAGGCATCCAGATTGGAAAGGAAGAAGTAAAACTATATTTGCAGATGACAGGATCTTATAAATAGAAAATCTGAAGGAATCCACTAAAACATCTATCAGAACTAATAAATAAGTTCAACAGGATTATAAGATGCAAGATCAGTATACAAAAAGCATTCTATTTATATACATTAGCAATAAACAACCTGAAAATAAAATTAAGAATTATAAAAAATAAGACATTTAGGTAAACTTAACAAAAGAAGTACAAGATTTGTATCTTGAAAACTATAAAACATTGCTAAAAAAAATTAAAGAGGATCTAAATGAATGAAAATATATACCATGTTCAAGATTTGGAAAAACTTAATATTGTGAAGATGGCAATACTTCCCAGATTGACTCACAGATTCAACGTAATCCCTATCAAAATCCTGCATTTTTTGCAGACATTGAGAAGCTTATTCTAAAATTCATATGGAAATGCAAGAGACTAGCCAAAATAATCATGGAAGAGAAGAACGCAATTGGTAGACTTACACTTTCTGATTTCAAAACTTACTACAGACTACAATAAGATAGTGTCATACTAACACAAGGATAAACATATAGATCAATGAAATAGAACTGGGAGTTCATAAATAAACCCTAACATTTATGATCAATTAATTTTTACAAATGCCCAAGGCAGTTCAATAGGGAAAAGAATCTTTTTTTTTTCAGCAAATGGTGATGGGATAACTAGAGATCAACATGCAAAAGAATGAGCTTGGATCCCTATCTCACACCATACACAAAAATTAACTCAAATCAGATCTCTAGACTTAGATGCAAGAGCTAAAACTCTTAGAAGAAAACATAGGAGTAAATCTTCATGATCTTAGGTTGGGCAATGATTTCTTATACATGACACCAAAAGCACAAATGATAAAAAAGATAGATAAATTGATTTCATCAAAATTGAAAACTTTTGTACTTTAAAATAATCATCAAGAAGCGGGGGAAAAAGAGCCCACAGACTGGAAGAAAATATTTGAGGGTCGTACATCTGATAAGGGACTTGTATCCAGAAAACATAAAGAACTCTTATAACCCAAAAATAAATAGACAAATAACCAATTTAAAAAGGAGAAAATAATAAATAGCAGAGGGAACTCTGCTCAATACTCTATAATAACCTAAGTGGGAAAAGAATTTGAAAAACAGTAGATACATGTATATGTATAACTGAATCACTTTGCTATACACCTGAAATTAACACATTGTTAATCAACTCTACTCCAGTATAAAATAAAAGTTTTTTTTAAATAAAAAATAGGACTTCCCTGGTGGTACAGTGGTTGAGAGTCTGCCTGCCAATGCAGGGGACACGGGTTCAATCCCTGGTCCGGGAGGATCCCACTTGCCATGGAGCAGCTGGACCCAGGCGCCACCAACTACTGAGCCTGTGCTCTAGAGCCCGTGCGCCGCAACTACTGAGCCCACGTGCTGCAACTACTGAAGCCTGCGCGCCTAGAGCCTGTGCTCTGCAACAAGAGAAGCCACCTCAGTGAGAAGCCAGCACACAGCAACGAAGAGTAGGCCCTGCTTGCCACAACTAGAGAAAGCCCGCGCGCAGCAACGAAGACCCGACACAGCCAAAATAATAAAATAAAATAAAATATAAAAAGGAGCAAAGAATTTGAATAGATGTTTCTCCAGAGAAGACATACAAGTGACCAATAAGCACATGAAAAGATGTTCAACATCTTAGTCATTAGGAGAATGCAAATCAAAACCACAATGCTACACCACTTCACACTCATGAGAATGAATGGCTCTGATCAAAAAGACAGATAATAACAAGTGTTGGTGAGGACATGAAGAAATTGGAGCCCTCATGTGTTGCTGATTGGAAAGCAAAATGGTGTAGCCTTTTTGGAAGATAGTTTGACAGTTCCTAAATAAGTTAAACATAGAGTCAGAATATGACCCAACAATTCTACTCCAAGGTATATGCCCAAGATAAATGAAAACACATAACCCCACAAAACTTTTACACAAATGTTGATAGGAGCATTATTCATAACAGCCAAGAAATGGGAAAAAAACAAATGTCCATCCATTGACAATGGATAAACAAAATGTGGTATATCCATATGATGGACAATTGTTCAGCCATAAAAAAGAATGAAGTACTGATACATGCCACGACATAGATGAACCTTGACAATTTTCTGTAAGTGAAAGACATAAAAGGCCACATTGTGTCATATAATTTATATGAAATGTCCAGAATAGGCACATTCATAGAGATAAAAAGTAGATTAATATCTGCCGAGAGTTGGTGGGGGAGGAGATAGCAGTGGATTGGGAGGAATGGGAAGTGACTGCTAATGGATACAAGCTTTCTTTATGGGATGATGAAAATGTATTAAGATTAGATTACGATGATAGAGGCATTTCTCTGTAAATATACTAAAAACACTGAACTGCACACTTTAAATGAGTGTACTATATGGTATGTAAATTATATCTCAATAAAGCTGCTAAATAAAACTAAATTGAGTGACATTCTACAAAATAACTGACCAGTACTTACCAAAAAGTGTCAAAGTCATGAAAAGCAAGGAAAGACTGAGGAGTCACCACAGATGTGAGGAGACTAAGGAGAAGTGAAAACTAAATGCAATGGGGGATCTTGATCTAATCCTGGAGCAGGAAATGATACTGAAAGGGGAAACTGTTGAAATTCTAGTAAGTCTATAGCTTACTTAGTAATATTGTACCAGTATTAATTTTACGGATTTCATGTACTATTATATTATGGTTATATAAATTGTTAACATTAGGGGAAGAATATTAGGAAACTCTCTGTACTATTCTGCAACTTTTCTGTAAATCTAAAATTATTTCAAAATGATTATTTTTTAAAAGATAGAAACTTAAGAGATATTTCAACCAAATGCAATGTATGAATTTATTTTGATCCTGAATTAAACAATAAACTGTTGAAAGAAAAAACACTTATTAGCTAAGTGGGAAAATTTGAACAGAGTGGATATTTAATGATATCAAAAAAATCACTGTTAATTTTCAGCAGGATAATGACATTGTAGTTATCTTTATTAAATAATTCTTTTCTTCTAGAGATAAATGCTGGAATAGTTACAGATTAAATGATAAGATTTTTGGTTTTTGTTTTTGTTTTTACTGGGAAAATAACTTTATTTTGTTTGGGGGCGTGGTAGGTGTCCAGTCTCAGAAATTCTGGAATTGCTCCTTGGTGCTGGTGGCCTTGGTGACTCTGAGCACGCTGAAGGGTACAGATGAAATAAGACTGTCTATAAGTTGATCACTGTTTCATATGGTGATGGGTATCTAGGATTCATTATACTGTTTTCTCTACTTTTGTTTATGTTAAACTTTTTCATTATGAAAATTTTTTTCACTGCTTGTTTCTTTCTCTTTGCCTCCTTTCTGTTACAAATTCTAATCTCTTCTCAGGCAGATGCAGGCCTCAAACCAACCATAATGATGTCATGTATTCAGAAAGATAAAGAAGAAAGCACATTACTGGCTCTCAAAATATTGTCTACAATTAAACTAGTATTATTGTCACAAAGTTTAAGGCAGTGATTCCCAATTTGGGGGTTGTGGACCCAGGGAACCAACCTGTGGGGTTGATGAATGCACAAGTATACCAAGTAATGCCTGTAGATGGAAAAAACAACATTATATATATAAACAGGCATTTATATATACATATATGTACACATATATAACTATCTTTAGAGGTATGTTCTTAATTTCCAAATACATGGGGTTTTCTAAATTATCTTTGTATTACTGATTTCTAACTTAATTATACTGTGGTCGGAAAATAGACTTTGTGTCAACACATGTCAAACTTGAATGTGCACATGAATCCCCTGGGGGTGTTGTCAAAATGCAGATTCTGACACAGGAGGTCTGAAGTGGGGCCTGAGCGTCCACATTTCTTTTTTTTTTTTTTTTTTTTTTTTTTTTTGCGGTACGCAGGCTCATGGGCCCAGCCGCTCCGCGGCATGTGGGATCCTCCCAGACCGGGGCACGAACCCGTGTCCCCTGCATCAGCAGGCAGACTCCCAACCACTGCGCCACCAGGGAAGCCCCGTCCACATTTCTTAACAGGCTTTATTGTGCTGCTGCTGCTCTATGAACCATACTTTTCAAAGGGTCTATCTGACACCAATTTCTTGCAATCTGTTGAGATTTGCTTTATGCATAGTTAATGTTCACAAACATTCCACCGGCATTTGGAAATAATGCATATTATCTCATTACTGAGTGCAGTATTCTACATAAATTCATTAGATCAACATGGTTAATTGTGATATTCGAGACTTCTGTATCCTATTCATTTATCTGCTTGACCTACCAAATACTGAGAGAAATACATTTTAAATCTCTTACTCTGAGAGTGGATTTGTCAACCGTTTCTTATAGTTTTGTAAATTTTTACTTCATATGTTTTAAAGCTGCATTTGTAGGTGCACAGAATTTGAAATGTTTTATATTCCTGTGAATTAAAGTTCTATCATTATAACATGACCAGTTCTATTTCTAGTACAGCTTACCGACAGATTAGTTTTGGACAACATTTGCCATCTTTTTACTTTCAGCTTTTCTGAGTCCTTATGTCTTAAGTGTATCACTTGTAAACAGCATATTGCTGCGTTCTATTTCTTGGTCCAGTCTTTATCTGAATAATAAAAAAAGATCTTAGAATTTTTTTAACTCTGATCACCTCCTTCCTGACTTATACATATAAGAAATTTAGTACTTTCTTTTTTTGATCCTCCCCAATTTAGACATTAATATTTTTGGTATCAATATTTGTTTCACTTTACTCATATATTTACAATATTGTTTACTAGATCTTCCACCTTGCAGCTAAGACCTTTGTTCTGGAATTTTCTCCTTCTGCTTGAGGAAGTGCTGTTCAATATACTGTTCACAATGGTAGAAATTTTCTAAATCTGCACTTTCCAGTATACTAGCTGCTAGCCACATGTGACTACTAAGCACTTGAAATGTGGCAAATGTGATTACATTACTGGATTTTTTATTTTATATAATTTTAATTTTAATAGCTATATATGGCTAGTGGCTACTGCACTAGACAGTGTAACTTTAGAAGGTCAAAGTCCTTTAGTCAAGGTCTTTTGATGATCAATTGTCTCAGTTTTTGTTTATCTGAAAATGTCTTTATTTCTTGTTCTTGAAAGATCATTTCTCTGAGAAGACAATTCTAGGTTCGCACACTGTTCCTACAGTCCTTGCTCATTTGGATTCAAGACCTTGATGTTCAGGCTGGTCTGCTTGGCCACACTTTTTTCCTCTTGGCAATACTGCCTCAGCAACCTTACTGGCTCTCCCATCCAGCCTGAAGGGTCTAACAATTGGTGAGTAGGTTGGTGCACGGCAATTACCTCTAGGGGGTGGTATTGCCTAACTCCACAGGCCACCCTCCAGCATCTCAGGGTCTAGCCAAAGTACTGTTTTATGTGTGTCAATCGCTTTCTTTTTTTCCCACACCCTTCTCTTTCCTTAAGTTTTGCTGTTTTTTGTTTTGTTTTGTTTTGTTTTGTTGCGGTACGCGGGCCTCTCACTGTTGTGGCCTCTCCCGTTGCGGAGCACAGGCTCCGGACGCGCAGGCTCAGCGGCCATGGCTCACGGGCCCAGCCGCTCCGCGGCATGTGGGATCTTCCCGGACCGGGGCACGAACCTGTGTCCCCTGCACCGGCAGGCAGACTCTCAACCACTGCGCCACCAGGGAAGCCCCCTCCCTTAAGTTTTTAAGTGCAGTTTCTTTTGAATAACCTCAACCTGTTTCAACTGAACTTTTGAGAAAGTTTAAAGAATATTTTTCCTCAACTCTCATCCTGGACAAAGAGGATTGTCATACCTCTGGAGACTAGTTACACCTCTGGAGGTGATAGTGAAGATTCCAGGGGAAAAAAAAAGAGACAGAGAGAGACCAGCAAGCTAGGATATGAACAGTAAAAACCTCAGCTATCCGATAGCATATTAACAACCCTCAACTTTCAGAACAAATACTCCAGACCTACAAGTTATTAGAAAAATAAACACTCATGCAGTGAATAATTGGCTCTGATCACTAAGCAGCAAGTAAGCCCAGCTGAGAACCATGAAAGGCCCTAAGATTTACCCTGAAAGTGCTCTAATCCATCGGTTCGATGCATACAAAAAACAGAGCACTGACTGTTTAGCAATGTCTAGAAAAGTCCAGCTCTTGTACATGTATCAAGGGTGCCCTGAAGGGGACATATCATACCATTATTTTGACATCTTTACAGGTAGAACCTGAAAAAAGTGCCAATTAAAAGTTAGAAGAGGGGCTTCCCTGGTGGCGCAGTGGTTAAGAATCAGCCTGCCAATGCAGGGTACACGGGTTCGAGCCCTGGTCTGGGAAGATCCCACACGCCTCGGAGCAACTAAGTCCGTGTGCCACAACTACTGAGCCTGAGCTCTAGAGCCCACGAGCCACAACTACTGGGCACACATGCCACAACTACTGAAGCCCTCGCGCCTAGAGCCTGTGCTCTGCAACAAGAGAAGCCACTGCAATGAGAAGCCTGCGCACCGCAACGAAGAGTAGTCCCTGCTCGCCACAACTAGAGAAAGCCTGTGCATAGCAACGAAGACCCAACACAGCTAAAAATAAATAAATAAAATAAGTAAATTTATAAACGTTAGAAGAAAACACAGGGTTGCCAATGATTTCTTGGATATGGCACCAACAGTACAGGCAACAAAAGAAAAATATAGATAAGTTGGACTTCATCAAAATTTAAAACATCGGGCTTCCCTGGTAGTGCAGTGGTTAAGAATCCGCCTGCCAATGCAGGGAACATGTGTTCAAGCCCTGGTCCTGGAAGATCCCACATGCTGCGGAGCAACTAAGCCCATGTGCCACAACTACTGAGCCTGCGCTCTAGAGCCCCCGAGCCACAACTACTGACCCTGCATGCCACAGCTACTGAAGCCCGTGCACCTAGAGCCTGTGCTCTACAGCAAGAGAAGCCACCACAATAAGAAGCCCGTGCACCACAACGAAGAGTAGCCCCCGCTCACCGCAACTAGAGAAAACCCGCGTGCAGCAACGAAGATCCAACGCAGCCAAAAATAAATAAATAAATAAATTTATTTAGTAAAAAAAAATTTAAAACATTTGTGCATCAAGGGACACCACCAACAGAGTAAAAAGGCAATCTATAGAATTGGAGGAGATATTTGCAAACCATATATCTGATAAGGGATTGAAATCCAGAATATATAAAGAACTCCTACAACTCAATGACAACAAAACTGATGTTTTTTAATATTTATTTATTTATTTGTCTGCGTCGGGTCTTAGTTGCAGCACATGGGATCTTTGTTGCCGCATGCAGGATGTTTAGTTGCAGCATGCAAACTCTTAGTTGCGGCATGTAGGATCTAGTTCCCTGACCAGGGATCAAACCCAGGCCCCCTGCATTGGGAGTACAGAGTCTTAGCCACGGGATCACCAGGGAAGTCCCAACAAAACTGATTTTAAGGGCAAAGGACTTGAATAGACATTTCTCAAAAGAAAATAGACAAATGGTCAATAAGTGCATGCAAAGATGATCAACATCACTAGTCATTAGAGAAATGCAAATCAAAACCGCAGTGAGATACCACTTCACACCGGTTAGGATGGACATTATAAAATAAAAGTTTTTTCAAAGAAAATAACAAGCATTGGTGAGGATATGGAGAAATTTGAACCCTTGTGCACTGTAGGCCAGAATGTAAAATGGTACAGGTGCTGGAAAACAGTATGGTGGTTTAAGATTAAACTATACAATCCAGCAATTCTACTTCTGGATATATACCCCCAAAGAAGTGAAAGCAGGGACTCAAACAGATATTTATACACTCATGTTCAGAGCAGAATTATTCACAATAGCTAAAACATGGAAGCAACCCAAGTGTCCATTAACAGATGAATGGATGAGTAAAATGTGGTGTATACATACAGTGGAATATGACTCAGCCTTTAAAAGGAAGGAAATTCTGATGTATGCTACAACGTGGATGAAACTTGAGGACATTTCATGCTAAGCATTATTTCACTTAGCATTCTTCCATGCTAAGTGAAGTAAACTAGTCACAAAAGAACAAATATTGTTTGATTCTACTTATATGAGGTACTTAGAGTAGTCAAAATCATGTAGACAGATAGTAGGATGGTGGTTGCCAGGGTTGAGGGGAGAAGAGAATGGGAAATTATTGTTGGATGGATACAGAGCTTCAGTTGTGCAACATGAAAAGTGTTCTGTGGATGGATGGTGGTGATGGTAGCACAACAATGTGAATGTACTTGATAGCACTGAACTGTACACCTAAAAATGGTTAAGATGGTAACTTTTATGTTATGTGTACTTTACCACAATTAAAAAAACAAAACGGGGCTTCCCTGGTGGCGCCTGTGGTTGAGAGTCCACCTGCTGATGCAGGGGACACGGGTTCGTGCCCCGGTCCGGGAAGATCCCACATGCCGCGGAGCATCTGGGCCCATGAACCATGGACGCTGAGCCTGCGCGTCCGGAGCCTGGGCTCTGCAACGGGAGAGGCCACAACAGTGAGAGGCCCGCGTACCGCAAAAAAAAAAAACCATAAGCTTCAGCTTGGAGGAGCCTGAAATTACTTCTACTTATTTGTCTAAAGTTGATGAGATTCTCACTTACTGAGTGGCAACAACCACTCATTCATTCAGCAAATATTTATTGAGCATGTGCCATGTGCCAGGTACTCTTCTAGACCTGGGATACAGTAGTGACTAAAACAGATAGAAAGCCCCAATTTTCACAGAGCTTGCATTCTAGACTGGGTGATATTCAAGATTCATTTTGAAACCTTAATGGCAATATATTAATTTACAAAAAGAACCAGAACTGACGGTTGACCAAATGGTCTTTTAACATATGAAAACATGTTCAACCTCACTCAAACTAAGAGAAATACAGGGCTTCCCTGGTGGTGCAGTGGTTAAGAATCCACCTGCCAATGCAGGAGACATGGGTTCGAGCCCTGGTCCAGGAAGATCCCACATGCCATGGAGCAACTAAGCCCATGTGCCACAACTACTGAGCCTATGCTCTACAGCCGGCGAACCACAACCACTGAAGCCCGCATGCCTGGAGCCCGTGCTCTGCAACAAGAGAAGCCAACGCAATGAGAGAAGCAATTGCAACAAAGAGTGGCCCCTGCTCTCTACAACTAGAGAAAGCCCGCGTGCAACAACAAAGTCCCAGCGCAGCCAAAAATAAATTAATTAATTAATTTTTTTAAAAAAAGAGAAAAGAATCAAAATAAAATAAAATTATTTTTTTTAAAAAAGGGAAATACAAATTAAAACTACACTTCGTTCCTCTATAGATTGACAGAAAGTCCAAACTGTTGACAACACACTCTGTTTGTGAAGCTGTAGGGGAACAGGCCCTCTCATACACTGCCAGTGTCAGGGCAAAATGGCACATTTTCCATGGATAGCCATTAAGTAATATAACACCATGAGCAATTAAGTCTCAGCAGGTTTCCCAGTGAGTTCAACAGCATATCCCCTGCCATGGGAATTGAATTCAATTTGAACCAGTCACTCTCCTTTAAGAACAAATTCTAAGAAATAAATGCAAATGTATAAAGATATCAATAGGAAGATGCTAGTTGCAGCATTATTTGTAATAGCAAAAACTGCAAAAAAATCTGAATGCTTACCAGTTGAGAAACGGTTGGATAAATAATGGTATATGCATAGTACAGAATGTTATGGAATCATTGAAAATAGCTAGGTTTGTCTACATTCCACCATATATTAAATAAAAATTAAGTTGCAGACAAAAATGCATCATCATAATATTAGCTAATACTTAAGTTGTACTGACAATGTGTCAACAGTGTTCTAAGGGCTTTTCAACCTTATGACGTAAGTACTGTTATTATCCCATTTCAAACATGAAGAAGTCCAGGCATAGAGCGATTGTGTAAACTGCCCAAGAATAAACAGCTAGTAAATGACTAGAAGCTGGAATGGAACCCAGCTCTGAGGATTATATGCTAGGGTACCACAGTTTGCTTACCTATTCATACACTTGGGTTGCTTCCATGTTTTAACTATCATGAATAATGTTGCTATGAGCACAGATGTATAAATATCTGTTTGAGTCCCCGCTTTCACTTTTTGGGGGTATATATCTAGATGTAGAATTGCTGGATCACATAGTAATTCTGTGTTTCATTTTTCAAAGAACCACCATACCGTTTCCCACAGTGCCTGTACCATTTTACATTCCCACCAACAGTGCACAAGGATTCCAATTTCTCCACATCCTCACTAATGCCTCTTACTTTCTGGTTTTTGGTTTGGGGTTTGGTTTGTTTGTTTTGATAACAGTCATCCTAATGAGCATGAGATGATACTTCACTGCAGTCTTGATTTGCACTTACCTAATCATTAGTCATGTTAAGCACCTTTCATGTGCTTGTTGGCCATCTGTATACCTTCTTTCAAGAAATGTCCATTCAAGTCCTTTGCCCATTTTTGTTTCGTTGTCGTTACGTTTTGAAGCAAAAAATAAAAAAAATAACAACAGGTCGAGAAAGAGTCTCCTTAAGACCCATCCATTAAAACCTTATGCATCCAGCTACCTGTCTACAGAATTACAAGGCCTGGATTTACCACTCACATTTTCAGAGGTGTCAGGAGTCATTTAAAATGTTCTACAATTGGACCTATTTCCCATACCCTCAACCCACCCCCACGCAACCCCCTCGCGTGTGTACTCGCACAAATTACTAGTCCTGTTTGTTTACTCACCCATCTTTTCTCTTTCTTCCTGTGAATTTGTAGGACAGTGGAACACCTTCTTCTACAATGTACACTCATTTTAATTGAAAACTTTTACTGAGTTGCCTGCTGCCTTTCCTTCTCCAGGCTAAATTGTCCAAAATTCTGAAGAAACAGTTTTCGCTCAGCACTCTCATTAACTGGTAGAGGGAAGAAATGACAGACTCCTCGGACCCACGAGGAGGGTGCCTGAGTAACGCGGGCCAAGCCACAGCCGCCAGACGGAAACAAACCTCAGCCCTTGGAACTCCGAATCCAGACATGCAACGCGGCCGTGGGTGGTAACGACGCTTGCAGAAACTTTGAGGAATCGATGGTGGAACTCCGACAGTTCTCGTGCTGGAAGAGCACGGTGCCTTGCTGGCAAGTTCCTTGTCCACCTAAGGACACCCAAGCTGCCTCACCTCGCTTCCACCACGTCCCCAAGGTCCCGCACTTCCGTAGGCCTGGTTTACCCGCTGCAGCCCACTGTCTCTTTCCCCATCTGGTGCCGCGCCTCTCAAGACCCGGGCCTTGCGGCTTACATCCTCCAGGCCTACTCAACTTTAGAGTGTTCGTGGTTCCACCTTTATTTCCAATTTGATTAAGGCACAGAGTAGAGCTTCAATAAATCCTGATAGGCTGAATTAATGAATAAATGAAGACATCATAAAATAATAAATTTTTATCCACACATGGCAGAAAGATTGTGGAGCTATGACATCATATGGATCGGGTTCCAACACCAGTTCTTCCACTTACTAGCTGGGTGAACTTCACCCCACTGAGACTTGAAGAAATGTTTGTTGGGGCTTCCCTGGTGGCACAGTCGTTAAGAATCCGCCTGCCAATGCAGGGGACACAGGTTCGAGCCCTGGCCCCGGAAGATCCGACATGCCGCGGAACAGCTGGGCCTGTGCGCCACAACTACTGAGCCTGCGCTCTAGGGCCCACCGGCCACAACTACTGAGCTCACGTGCCACTACTGGAGCCCGTGTGCCTAGAGCCCGTGCTCCGCAACAAAAGAAGCCCCCGCTCTCCACAACTACAGAAAGCCGGCGCGCAGTAACGAAGACCCACAGCAGCCAAAAATACATAAATAAAATAAATTTTTTTAAAAAAAGAAATGTTTGTTGAACGAATGGATAAAATGTTCTCTCAGAGACGTGTGACGAACTAAGTGCGATAATGCTTGTATCATTCCCCGCCACGATCAGCGCTTAATAGAGTTACCACTCTCCCTTCTATTCCACGTTCTGTATTTATGTAGACTGTGAGTGCCCTGAGGGGAGGAATGTCTGACTCGGTTCTGAGCTCCCCAGGGTGCCGGGTCACATTAGGTGATGAGAATGAAGACGGAGGACCACAATTTTTAACATGCTTGGAGCGGAGAAGATTACACATCCAGAAAGGATCTGGCCGCTTCGCAGAGACCACGTGTCTCATTATCCACCAAGAATCTCAGCTTGCTCACGAACAAATGACAGCCGATAATACTTGCAGATGGAGTCTGCAGTCCACAGGACCCCAACCCCGGGCGCCTCAACATGCGGCCACCAGCGCCGCAGGGCCCCAGGCCGTGCTTCTTGCTGCTCAGCCTTCAGGCAGGGCTAGGGGAGACGCGTGCGCATTCCTTTCTCCT
Source organism: Neophocaena asiaeorientalis asiaeorientalis (assembly GCF_003031525.2). NCBI lineage: Eukaryota > Metazoa > Chordata > Mammalia > Artiodactyla > Phocoenidae > Neophocaena > Neophocaena asiaeorientalis. Next base: position 3,198,066 of record NW_020172364.1, read on the forward strand.
CAGCTCCTCCCGGCCTCCCTTCGCTAGTGCTTCGCATTTCGAGTGCTGGATCTTTTTGTCCCCTACTGCGTGCCGTGTCAGTTTCCGAGCGGAAGTGGTGACTGTGAGAGAAGAAGATGGCGGCCTCTGTGGTGGCGCCGCCTGGTGTGGTGGTCGGTCGGCCCAACAAGCGCAGCGGCAGCGGGCCGGCAGGCGGTGGCAGCGGCGGCGGCGGTAGCGGCGGTGGAGCAGCCAGAGGGGCGGAGGAGGAACAGCCGCCGCCCCTACAAGCAGTTCTGGTGGCCGACAGCTTCAACCGCCGCTTCTTCCCCATCTCCAAGGACCAGCCTCGGGTGAGCGCCGCGCGCGAAAGCTGCCAGAGGGTCCGGAGGTGGCGGAGCTAGACCAAGTTATCTTTTCGGCTGCCTAGTGAGGCGCGCTCTGGAAGGACTTGTGTCCACTGTCTTTCCCAGAAATCGGGTTTATCTGGTTAGGAGGAAGGCGGAGAGACCGTCTAAAGCCCTGACGACTGCCTGACCAAGTGAGTGGCAGGCAGATTTGGGCACTCGTAATGCTGTCCACCTCAGGTTTGGGAGGCCTGCAGGGGCTAATGAAGAAGCAGTGCTTGTGAGAAGCCTTCACACGGGGATTCAGTGCCTCAAGAGGAGGCTGCGCCGCACTTACGTAGAGGAAAGAAAAATCCTTAGGTGAAAGGGACTGTCACCTCCTTTTGCCTCCAAAAGGGGGGTCGTGTGCCTAAAAAAAGAGCAGGCTGGTCTGATTCCATAGTAACAGCTGTTTTGGATCTCTTATAGTGTGCTTTTTTTCTTTTCAGGTTTTAGTGACAGCTAGTGCTATCTGTCAAAAGGAGAACAGAACAGGTTCAGTGGCTGGTTGCCCGCGTCCCCAGTATTGTCTAGACACTGGGGAACTGGACTGAGCTAGTCCTAGGGATTGCTGGGTCATTCAGCAGTCCCCAGTTCAAAGAAAAGGACTTGCATTCAGTTCAGGAAAAACCTCTTTGACTCACCACTCCCTCTAAATAGTCTAATGGCTGTTTATTTTGTACAGTTGATTTGGATGGCTAGCCCCTGACTCTTAGAAAGGGATCAAGGAAGGAAATTTTATGGGGAAAAAAGCATTAGTGGTACTTAAGCTTCTGGAGATGTAATTGATTTCTATATTATCCTTTGTCAGGGATAGTTTGCTGTTCTATACCGGCTCTGCGTCTGATGCTAAGCAAGTAGATTCCATGCCTACTATATCCCAATTGCAACCCATTAGACTCTGATGTTTAGAGTATGCCATGAACATCAAAGGCAGCAGCCTGATTAGTTTTAAATAGGAAAGATAAAGTAAAAACTAGTGTTTGAAAATACTGATAGAGGAGTGAAAATTGTGGTTGAAATGGGGAAAAGAATGATACTCAGAGGACCCTCATGACTTTTTTTCATCTCCTACCCTCAGGTCCTCTTGCCCCTGGCCAATGTGGCGCTAATTGACTACACTCTGGAATTTCTGACTGCCACAGGTGTACAGGAAACCTTTGTCTTTTGTTGCTGGAAGGCTGCCCAAATCAAGGAACATTTATTGTAAGGCTCTGCAACTTTTCTTTCCATGTTTCACCATTTTTTCCCAGTTTCCTTAGGATGGATATAACTAAATAAGAGGAGATTATGAGGGAGAAAAATTTGTCTGTTTGGATCCCATCATAAGGTCTAAGGGCATTCTCTTCACTTAGGAGGTGAGCAGCTGAAGCCGTGACAAAGATTAAAGAATAGCATTTGGATTTTTTCTGAATCTCACAAAGTTTGTACCCAATGGGTTTTGCTTTTTATTTAGTGGCTCCAATATGCAAGTTACAAGAGTAATATCTTTGTTTTTCCACTGAGCTTCTAAATATTGAGCTCTTCCTCATTTTTGTATTCCTGGTGCCTAGCTTAGTACCACGCACATAGTAAACACGTAACAAATGTTTAGCGAAGTGTTTTTGAAAAAGAGTGAATCTCAGGATTTATGGAAGCTTAGGAAATAAAGACTAGGATGTTAGCATGGTCTCCATCAAACAGCTCCTAAATTTGGTATGAGGTTTAGAAGGAGAAAAGTGGCATGAAATGTGTGTTCCCAGGATACTTTGTATAACCTAAGTCTCAGCGGGATTTTTAGTTCAAATCCATGTTTAGGGACAGGGGTCAGGGTATGGAGAGGAAATAGCCATGTTTCTCTAACCCTTAAAACAAGACTAGTGACAGACTATGCTGAAACCATTAATTATAGTTCATAAACCTCTTTGAATTCAAGGATGCTGACAGGAACCCAGAAAAAGCCATAGCAAAGGAGTGTGAATGTTGAGTGGGGAGAAAAAATAGGGAAGCTCTGCATGATGTTTATGCTTGGTTTACTCATTCCCCTCACCTCCCTTCCTTTAGGAAATCCAAGTGGTGCCGCCCTACATCCCTCAACGTGGTTCGAATAATTACATCAGAGCTATATAGATCACTGGGGGATATTCTCCGTGATGTTGATGCTAAGGCCTTGGTGCGCTCTGACTTCCTTCTAGTGTATGGGGATGTCATCTCAAACATCAATATTACCAGAGCCCTGGAAGAACACAGGTCAGGATGGGAAAACGGTAGAGATGAGGTTTGGGACCAGCAGAGCCCTAAGACTGCTTTTTTGCAACTCTCTCCCTCCTATCGTTTACAGGTTAAGACGGAAGCTGGAAAAAAATGTGTCTGTGATGACGATGATCTTCAAGGAGTCATCCCCCAGCCACCCAACTCGTTGCCATGAGGACAATGTGGTAGTGGCTGTGGATAGTGCCACAAACCGGGTGCTCCATTTCCAGAAGACCCAAGGCCTCCAACGTTTTTCTTTTCCTCTGGTGTGTGGGTATCTGGGGTCCTTGAGGTGGGAAAGTGACAGGCTTCAGCAGGAGAGATGAGTTAAAGTCCTTGTAGGGACTTCCCTGGTGGCACAGTGGTTAAGAATCCACCTGCCAATGCAGGGGACACGGGTTTGAGCCCTGGTCCAGGAAGATCCCACATGTCATGGAGCAACTAAGCCCGTGCACCACAACTACTGAGCCTGCACTCTAGAGCCCGTGAGCCACAACTACTGAGCCCACCCGCTTCAACTACTGAAGCCTGCACGCCTAGAGCCCGTGCTCCACAACAAGAGAAGCCACCACAATGAGAAGCCCGCGCACCGCAACAAAGAGTAGCCCCTGCTTGCCACAAGAGAAAGCCCGCACGCAGCAATGAAGACCCAACTCAGCCAAAAAGAAAATAGATAAATTTATTAAAAAATAATAATAATAATAAAGTCCTTGTAACTTCTTCCCACAGAGCTTGTTCCAGGGCAGTGGAGATGGAGTGGAGATTCGCTATGATTTACTTGATTGTCATATCAGCATCTGCTCTCCTCAGGTGAGCTCCTCAGGGCCAAGGCTGCACATCTAAAGAGTAGAACTCTGAGGGTTTAGTATCACTCCCTTAAAAGGCCAGGGTATATTTCTTCTCCTTCATTCTCTTATCTACAGCAAATAGGTGCTATCATCTTGACCCCAGTATCTTATTGGCAGACTTTTTTGGGATTCTGGCCCATATCCTGCTGTCATAGTGTCTGATAGGTCTCTGGGGGGCTTGTGTTTGCTTCCAGAGAATAGTGCTTAACCTTGGCCCCCTCTGACTTCCCCACACAGGTGGCTCAACTCTTTACAGACAACTTCGACTACCAAACTCGAGATGACTTTGTGCGAGGCCTGTTAGTAAATGAGGAGGTAAGAAAAGGCTCCCAATGCCTCGTTAGAAGAAGGCTGTGATTTTATCTCAATGCTGATAAATTTGGTCCCCCTTTTTTTTCTCTCTCCATTTGCTTTTTTATTCTGCCCATTTTTAGGGCACAGTAGACCCTACTGACACACAAAAGCAAAAGATTCATTTGTGGTTTTTGGCAGATCCCCAATACCATCTGACCACCAGTGACATGCTAAAAACATCTCAAGATCAACAGATTAATTGCTAAAAACATGAACATCCACCATTACACATAATGTGAAAGTTTGTTTTCCCTTGGGCAGGGTTGGGGGAGTTTTGGTCCCCTTCTATGTTTTATTAAACCTTAGGAGAAAGGAAAAGAGCTGGAGAGGAGAGGGAAGCAGTATACAGAGAAAAGTCTCAGGCCACTTGGCTGTGACATTGAGAGGCAGTAGGAAACTTAAGAAAGTTAGAATAGAATTATACCTGGGATGTTCTTTCTCTCTTGCTTGCTTGGGTGACCTCTCTTTTTTTCTCCTCATTCAGATCTTAGGAAACCAGATCCACATGCATGTAACAACTAAGGAATATGGTGCCCGGGTCTCCAACCTACACATGTATGCTGCTATCTGCGCTGATGTCATCCGCCGATGGGTCTACCCTCTCACCCCAGAGGCGAACTTCACTGACAGCACAACCCAAAGCTGCACTCACTCCCGACACAACATCTACCGAGGGCCTGAGGTCAGCCTGGGTCATGGCAGCATACTGGAGGAAAATGTGCTCCTGGGCTCTGGCACTGTCATTGGCAGCAATTGCTCCATCACCAACAGTGTCATTGGCCCCGGCTGTCACATTGGTGAGTACAGGTGGGGAGGTCAAGCTGGCCATCCTAGGAGCAGGAACCTGGGGGAACCCATGTCTCCAGAAAACGATACAGAGGGATAGTCCCAGAGAATAAGGAACTAGAGTGGCTGCCTTAATAAAGGAAGAAATAGGGATGTAAAAACAGTGATACTTTAATTTGTGGCCTGTGAGCCTGTTATTGGGTGACTCTTCACATTTCAGGGTACCCTATATTCACATTCAGGACCAACTGGATAATTAACATGCAATAATAACATCTGTTTAGTGCATTGCAGTTTACAAAGGGCTTCTGCATACATTATTAAAAACCTTGTGAGGTAGGTATTATTTATAGATAAGTTTATAGATAAACAAAAAAGCTGTAAGGTTGTCTCACCCAAGGTCATAGCTAATAAGAGGCAGTGCTGGGACTTGAATCTGAGTGTTCTGATTTTAAGTCCAGTGTCCTTTCTACTCTTAGTAACTTGCTTTGGTTATAAGAAAGTGATGCTTGTAATGGAACCACCCCTTTAAAAGAACAACAATAAGATTCTAATTCTAAAATGTACAAGAAGAGGTGGAATAATTTGGTTCTACTTTTAGGCATGGATTTAATTCTAATAAGGTTCTTGAGCTCAAGGAGTCCCCAGAAATCTTAAGGGTTCTCAGGTTCTTAAGTCCAGTATATAGTCTGTAATTGTTGTAAACCTCGTGGAGGGTAGTCAGGCGTCTCTGGCCCAAGCTTAGGGAGAGGGTATTCCTGGTGAATTGGGGATGGAGTAGCAGAGCTGGGTGGGAGCTGTGCTGATGTCAGTCAGCCCCATTCTCCACACACGGCCCTGGTCTGGAATTAGGGCCCTGGGTGACCAGGAATCCTTCCTGTCCTGAGCCAGGTGATAACGTGGTGCTGGACGAGGCCTTCCTATGGCAGGGCGTCCGAGTGGCTGCTGGAGCACAGATCCGTCAGTCTGTGCTCTGTGACAGTGCTGAGGTCAAGGAAAAAGTTATCCTGAAGCCACGCTGTGTCCTCACTTCCCAGGTAAGACCTGTTCCACACTGCACATAGGCCCCAAGTTGAGTGGTGGTTATGCTGAGCCAGAAAGGGGCCTAAGTCCACCCAGTCCACCCTGAATTGAGAGTCCCAATCCAGTGGTTTCATTTACCTTCTACTTGGCTTGGTAAATAAAAGTCACTCTGATTTTCAGGATGTACTTTTCCCCAACACACTAATCAGTCTGTGCCACCCACTCCTTTTTTCTCCTCCAGGTGGTGGTAGGCCCAGATATCACGCTGCCTGAGGGCTCGGTGATCTCTTTGCACCCTCCCGATGCCGAAGATGATGAGGATGATGGTCAGTTCAGTGATGATTCTGGGGCTGACAAAGAAAAGGAGAAGGTGAAGCTGAAAGGTGTGAGGCTCAGCAGGTGTGGGGCATCTATCTGTGTGTCTCTCTGCCCCATAGAAAAACCAAGGTTCCCCCTAAGGGGTTGGTGCTTCTACTGGGCCTTTGCTAAAGATCCGTGCCTTTTCCAGGTTACAATCCAGCAGAAGTCGGAGTTGCAGGCCAGGGCTACCTCTGGAAAACAGCAGACATGAACATGGAGGAAGAGGAGGAACTACGGCAGAATCTGTGGGGTGAGCTAAGCCTTATTCCTGCCACCCACCCTCTATATCAGATTATTTTGAGGGAAATTGAACTCTTCAGAATCAGACTACTTGTTCATTACTTTATTTATGCAGACTGAGCAGATATATTGCTCTCTGTCAATGGCTCTTTCAGTATTTTTCTCTTTTCTCACCCTTTATGGATTCTCAGGACTCAAAATCAACATGGAAGAAGAGAGCGAAACTGAAAGTGAGCGAAGTATGGATTCTGAAGAGCTAGATAGCCGGGCAGGCTCCCCACAGATGGATGACATCAAAGGTAAGTGGCCAGGGGAGCAGTGTCTGGGACAAAAGAGGAAAGCCTCCAGTTTGGTTGGGCATAAAGTCAGAACTGGATGACTTAAAGCATCCTGGAGTGATATTGGCCCATGAACTTACTCTTGCTTTGATTTTAGTGTTCCAGAATGAAGTCCTGGGAACTCTACAGCGGGGCAAGGAGGAGAACATTTCTTGTGACAATCTAGTCCTAGAGATCAACTCTCTGAAGTAAGAGCAGCTCCTCCTTATTCTCATCTCCTCGGGGTAATCCCAGGCAGGTGTAGGTTCTCTCCTACTTCTTCTCCAAATAGGAACCTGTTCCCTCGACATCCCAACTGGACAAGGCCGGTAGCATTTGGAGCAAGGAGAACATTATGTTTTTGCCTCAGCATAGACTTCCTCCTTCCAAAACCCTCTCTTTCCATGTTGTTCCATCTGACTTTCTCTCCCCCAGTGTCCTGCCAAAGTCATAGTCCTACAGTATGCTGAAAGGGCCAGTGAAGGCCCTGGTGTCACCCCAGTCTCCCCACAGGTACGCCTACAACATAAGCCTGAAGGAGGTGATGCAGGTGCTGAGCCATGTGGTCCTGGAGTTCCCCCTGCAACACGCGGATTCCCCACTCGACCCAAACCGCTACTGTGCCCTGCTGATTCCCGTAAGCAAAGATTGGGGCTGGGTACAAGGGATTGGGTGGAGACAGCTATACATCCTTACTGGGCTTGACTTTAAAGGAAGTCAGGAGTAGAGGGTCTTGTGAGATATATGTTACTTGTGGTTCCTTTCTCCTTGCCTCTGGACACAGATTAGGTTCTAGAGCAGGTTTGGCTGGTCCAGGGGAGTCAAGTTAGGTTCAATACTGAGTGGCCTTTGAGATTGCAGTATTCAGACAGTACTAGACCCCAAAGGTATACCCAGAATAGACCTGGACTGTCATATTGTCTGACTGAAAATGATTTGACCCAGAATGAGGTGAACCTTTAGGCTGGAAACAGGTATTCTGAGGGAGCCTGCAGCATCTGACCCCCTTCACCTTCCCTAGGAAATTTCTTTTTCCCCATTCCTGACTGCCAGCACTCCCAAGTCCCTCTGACATAATTCCACAGGACCTGTATCATCTCCCTCTTGTCTTTTTTTTTTTTTTTTTTTTTTTTTTTTTTTAAATTTTTAAATTTTTGACCTTGCCATGTGACTTGCAGGATCTCAGTTCCCCAGCCAGGGATTGAACCTGGGCCATGGCAGTGAAAGTGCCGAAATCTAACCACTAGACTACCAGGGAACTCCCCATCTTGTCTTGAAAGACCCATGTTATCAATATTGATTTTCTTTGCTGTCCAGGTGTACGTGCATGCTCAGGAATATATTGCAACTTCTCCTTTCTTCCACAGTTGCTCAAGACCTGGAGCCCTGTTTTTAGGAACTACATGAAGCGTGCAGCTGATCATTTGGAAGCACTGGCAGCCATTGAGGACTTCTTCCTGGAGCATGAAGCCCTTAGTACTTCCATGGCCAAGGTGAATACCACGTCAAGCCCCACAGTCCTGCTTTTACTTTGAAACAGGCCTTGGTGACCTCCGTGGAGACACAAAATAGACTGACATGAATCCGTATGGAGTTTGGTTAACAGCTTCATCCACCCCTAGTGTTGTGCTTATTGCTGGGATAGTACAGCTTGGAGCCAAACTAGTAAGGCAACCATTTGGAGGTTACCCTGGGAATGTGCAAAGCACTACCCAGCAATAGTTCCAGAAGTCAAACCTGTCCCAGTATCAGAGTGAAGAGCTCATTCTTACCTGTTTTGGAGGAGGCTGCTCCGTGTGTAGAAGGAGGCTGAGGGCCTGGTAGAGAGGCACTAGATCTTGCCTCCTCTTCCTCTGTTATCCATTATGTCTCGCTGAACCCTGCAAGGCCCTTGAGATCTCATCTCCTCTGCTGGCCTTCTGCAGGTACTGATGGCTTTCTACCAGCTGGAGATCCTGGCTGAGGAAACAATCCTGAGCTGGTTCAGCCAAAGGGATACAACTGACAAGGGCCGGCAGTTGCGCAAGAACCAGCAGGTAAGTCAGGCTGCCTTCCTGTCACTGCAGTGGTTGCCTGGCTCCCTGGCTCCTGGCCTTAGACTCCAGGTGGTTGGTCCCTGGGACTCTGGTTGTTAGAGCTGTTTATCTGCTAAGGAGAAAAGGAGGGTTATGTGCCCCTCCCTCAGTAGCTCTCCGCTCTGCTTCCTTACAGCTGCAGAGGTTCATCCAGTGGCTAAAAGAGGCAGAAGAGGAGTCATCTGAAGATGACTGAAGTCGCACTACCTGCTCCTGTGGGTGTGGTTGATTGCCCTCCTGGTTTCTGGGCCAGGGCAAGTGAGAGGCTAGTTGCAGAAGGATGAGTGACCACCATCTGAGCTGAGACTTAAAGGAGCAGAGGCTGGAGCTACAGTATTCTTCCCACCGCCAGCAGCCATGTGCCTCCCATCCTGACTGGGGAGTTGAGATGAGGGAAGTTGGGCTGGATAACAACTCTGCCTAAGGAGGAGCTAGGCAGGCCCTGCAGTTAGAGGAAGGCCAGAAGAACAGCTTTGTGCTCTGGTTTCCCCTCAGGGAACAGCAGAGAGCAGTTGGCCCTCTCTGTTGCTTGTATTTGTTAATATTAAAAAACAGAGAGAGGGGTATATTTGGTTTCTCTCCAACTCTGACTGATCAGCAGTTGAAGTAGGTCAACAAAGAGTTCTCAACCTCTGATGTGGTAGCCTTTCTTAACACCTGGTGGAGAGGGAGAAGAGGGGTGTTATGGCCACTAGGTGGGACTGTGGTGCCTCGCTAGTTGACCATTGCCATGGCCGTGGTGGTAGAGGGTCTAGATTCTTTTCCAGACTTTGTGGGCCAATTTGTGGTCCTGGAGTGGTGTGCCTGAACCTAGTTCTGTAGAGAGTCCTAGTCCGAACACTTTTCTGTCAGAGGGTGATGATGCCAAGCATATGTGAAGTCCATTAACCACTGCCAGTCTGTCACATGCTCGGTCCATTTGATCCAGTACTACTGTCAGAGAAGCTGGGCTACTTTTCATCTTATAGATAAGGGAATTTGCTCAAGGTCTCATGACTCTTGAGGGGTAAAGCTAAGGACTTGAGCCTCATAATCCAGAATTCTTTTTCCTTCAGCATATTCAATGTCTCAGTGAAGGGAAATTGCCCCCAGAGGCAAATACAACCCCAAGCCAGCAATGGATATCCTAAGAACAGAGGAAGAACCTGTGAAATGGGCTGTCCCCTAATATTGAGAGAGTATCTACTGCATGACAGACATTTGTTTTTTATATACATTTATTTATTTATTTTTGGCTGCATCGGGTCTTAGTTGCGGCATGCAGGATCTTTCATTGCGGCGTGCGGGCTTCTCTCTAGTTGTGGCATGTGGGTTTCTTCTCTTTCTAGTTGTGGTGCGGGCTCCACAGCACGTGGGCTCTCTACTTGAGGAACACGGGCTCAGTAGTTGTGGCACACAGGCTTAGTTGCCCCGAGGCATGTGGGATCTTAGTTCCCTGACCAGGGATCAAACCTGCATCCCCTGCATCGGAAGGCAGATTCTTTACCACTGGACCACCAGGGAAAGTCCCCAGTCATTTTGCTAAATACTTTTCATGTGTTATTTTAGTTAACCTTCACATCAGCCCTATGAAGTAGGTCTTATCCCCATTTTCAGATGAAGAGGCTGAAGTTCATAGAGGTCCTGTAACTAGTAATTGATAGAGCAAGGATTTGTTATTGGACTCTAGAGCTGGAATTTGTCACCTGTATTGTCTCCTTTAACCTCAAACATGAGACAGGCCCTTCTATCTCACCTTTTTGAGCTCTTTGTTGCTTTCCTATAAACCTTACTCTGTTAACACTTAAACTGTAGCAGATGTCTTTGGTAACAAGTGGCCCTCCTGGACATCACAGGTAAAATGGTTGCCTTTTCTTCATTTCAGTTGGGTGGAGAGGAGTAAGATGAGGAAGGGGATACTGAACTGTACTAAGGGGTATTAAGGGGCATTACTCAGTATTTCTAAAGAGGGAAAAACAGGCTGGCCAGGGTTTGACTTAATTTACTTTTCTTATTCAGTAAATTTCAGTTTCTTCTTTGTCAAATACAGGACCTAGTGACTAGAGAGCATATGAAGGTTATGGCATGGACCTAATAGGGGCAGTTAAATACAAGCAACTGTAGGGTACCTCTGATTTATACCTGATGGGTGGCAGAGATCAGAAGTGGCCTATAGAACTTTTTAGGAGGAAAATATTCCTTCTAGTTGCAGTGATTAGGGAAGGCTTACAGGATTGTGACACTTGAGTGGCCTAAAAAATAGAAAGGATAGAGGGAACATTATGAGCAAAGCAAAGGGTTTCCATTTAAATATGGCAGATTAAACACATGGGCTTTGGGGACTTCTCTGGCGGTCCAGTGGTTAAGACACCGTGCTTCCACTGCAGGGGGCATGAGTTTGATCCCTGGTCCTGGTCAGGGAACTAAGATCCCTTGTGCTGTGGAGCGGCCAAAAAAAAAAAAAGAAAAAACTCATGAGCTTTTTACACCAAAACCACTTTCAAATGGTAACAAAGGAATTCTTCAAAAAAGGCACGTGACTCAATGATAAGGAAAACAGAAGGTGACAACAATGAATGAGAGACATCAACATTTTGGGGAAAAAAATAAATGGAAGGGTGAAAGTTGACCTAGCAGAGCAGAATGAGATGGGCTCTACCTGCTGAGGTGGTTATTAACAAGAAGCAAACCAGTGTGCCCTTCTGAACCCAGAGAAGGCTCAGCAGAGGGGTTAAGGATTGGGTCCTGAGAACTGGGGGTGGAATGGAGAAGAATCAGACAAAGATCTGTATGAGAAAAAGCTCCCCCAGGTCCCCACTTCATCTGATCCAACCAAGTGATTACCCCTACTTCTCCTCTGCAGGAAATGGGAGATTTAGTCTGGAGAAATGGTGGGGAGGAATTTTCAGAGAAATGTCTGTGAAGGTTTCCTAAACCCAAAGGTCATGAGTTTCTACACTGACAAGAGCCCATGAGTGCCCAGCATAATGAACAAAGTAACACCATGAAATTTCAGAACCTCAAGGAAAATAAATCTTTAGAACCTCTGGATTCGGTAGGAGAGGTGGTAGGGATGGGATTGAGGGGCTAGATTGAAAATGAGGGATTAAATGAAAGTATATGAGTGGTAGGGCTCTGAATGTCAGCACACACTGGCTTATACCTCCTGGCCAAAACTAACTAAACAATTGCAGACCAAAGGCCTACAAATACTTAGAATTTTGTTTCAAAACAAAAAAAAGCCATCTTCTTCTGCTCACCGTACACTGAACACTGAAGCCTGTTAGCCTGCATACATGGACAGAACTTCCAAACAGATTTTTAGTATCTCACTCTTACATATGAATAGACTGTTAAAGGCCACCAAACATTTGAAGAAACTTCCAACCTATGAAAGGCAGAGACCAAAACAACCAGAAAATTGAAACCAAGGAAACTGACAAAGTAGGGAGCTTTTCGAAAACTTTAGGGGAGGAAATGGCTATAATTCTCAAAACTCAGGGAAAATATTGTGTCTATGAATAAAGTGCTATGAAAAGAATTGGAGAACAAAAGAGCTCTTAGAAATTAAAAAACTATATGAATTTTCTTTTCCTACTGAGAACTGGAGGACTACAGAACCAAATAGGGAAATTATATGTCCATCCTTATATACTTATTGAATTTTTAATTGTGAATATTTTACCTATACAGTTGGATAGGGGAAAGTTTGGAAGTAATGTTAAAATCTTACAAAAAGGTGAAATCATTTGAAAATAAAATGAAATGGATGATGAAGGAGAAAAAGATAAAAGGATCAATCCAGAAGGTACAACATCTAACAGGAGTTGCAGAAAAAGGAAAAATGGTAGTGATGTTATTATATAATTCAAGAAAATATTGTTGAATTTCTAGATGGGTAGGGCTCGCCCAATGCCTTAGCACAGTGAATGAGCACCAAGGCCACATCAAGAAATTTGAGAACCTCAGGGATAAATAGAACTTCCTAAAGACTTAAAAAGAGTTAAAAACAAGTGCCTAGGAAAGAGATCAAACTGATCACTAAATAGCAACGCTGGAAGCTAGAAGACAATGGAGTGATGCTTTCAGAATTCTGAAGGAGAATTACTTTCAACTCAGAATCATACTTTCATCTTTTCAAGTTTCTCCCCAAATTTAAAAATTTTTTTCAAAACAAAACTTTTTATTGAAGTATAGTGGATTTACAATGCTGTGTTAGTTTCAGGTGTACAGCAAAGTGATTCAGTTTTATATCAATATATACTTTTTTCAGATTCTTTTCCATTATAGTTACCCCCCACCACAAGTTTTTATTTCCCATGCTTTCAAGGGGAACTACCAAAGGATGTGCTTTACTAAACAAAGGAGTAAAGTATCCAAGAAACTGGGATCCAACACAGATGAGAGGTAAAGGGAGTTCTGAGAATGATGCAGAGAAGTCCCAGGATGACAGCTGTTCACAGGCTGAGACAGCCAGCAGTGCAGACCAGAGCAATGGAATGGAAGCCCCCAGAAAAGAAAACGGATTATCTAATACATTGGGCTGAATGAATAAAATATGAATTGAGAACCTATTAGAGTATGTGGAAAGATTTAATGATAGGTACACTATAGAAAAAAAAAATGAAAAAGCAAGGCAGTGATTAATGCTGGGACTTCCTGGTGGCGCAGTTGTTAAGAATCCACCTGCCAGTGCAGGGACACGGGTTTGAGCCCTGGTCCAGGAAGATCCCACATGCCGCAGAGCAACTAAGCGTGTGCGCCGCAACTACTGAGCCTGCGCTCTAGAGCCCACGAGTCACAACTACTGAAGCCCACGCGCCTAGAGCCCGTGCTCTGCAACGAGAAGCCACCGCAGTGAGAAGCCCACACACTGCAACGAAGAGTAGCCCCAACTCGCAGCAACTAGGGAAAGACCGCACGCGGCAACGAAGACCCAATGGAGCCAAAAATTAATTTTTTTAAAAAATGATTATGCCAGGAGGAAAAGTTGTAAAGGAAGCATTTATTCATAGTTAAATGTCAATACTATATTATAAGTAATATAAGTACTGTATTATCTTAACCAAAAAATGTGATCTTATCATTTTAAGAGGTTAGGGGGAGGTGGAAGAAAGGTAAATCCATCAATCAAAATTGGAAATCAATAAGTAATGTGTAGAATGCATATATCAAGAAATAATATGAGCTAAAAAAAGGTACACTGGGGTGGGGGTGGGGAGGGAAATGAGACAGGACTGCTGTAAGGTTTCTTAATATTTGTCTATGCACACATATTACTTTGATGAAATTTTAAAGTAGAGGGAAAGGTATGAAATAAAAATATACAAGGTGTGTGCAGGGCCTGGCAAGTAGGTTGAATTGCTTAAGTCAAAACTAGTCAGGATATAATGAAAAAAAGGCTGTAAAGGTAGGTAGAGGTTAGATTATGGAGAGCTTTGAATATCATGCTAAGGATATTTGGAAGGCATTGCGGAATGTGGAGAGGTTTCTGAGTTGAAGAGGTGTCTGAAAGAGGTCCTTCATCTTGAAATGCTAATTTGGCAACAGTATACAAAATGGAGTGGGAGAAGCCCGTATTTGTTACTGTGGCCTAAAAGGACCTATGTGGTCTGGTCCCAGTCTACCTTTACAGCCTCATCTACCACTATCATTGTAGTCACAATGGCCTTCTTTTTGTTCCTCAAATTTGGCAAGTTTATTCTTGCCTTGGGCCTTTATACTTCACTGTGCCCTCTGCCTAGAATGCTCTTCCCCCAGACCAGACCTTCTTATAGCTGCTTCCTCATTAGTTCTAGGTCTTAACTCAAATGGAAGAGGCCTTCTCTGACCACCCATATTACTCTTTCCCCTGTTATAGTTCTGGCTTGAGACTTCATGTCCCAGTCTCACACGCATCTTCATTCCTGTACTCATTCTGCATTCAACCCATTTATTAAACCACTGCTTTACACCTAGGTACTGAAGTTATAAGAAGGAATCAACTCGATCTTGTTCTGACCTTAAGGAGTTGTTTGGTAGACTCAGTGATAGCAGCTGTGCTTCTCAACAGACCCTAAAAGGCCATGTCGAGGTCCCTTTTCTCCAGCGATACATGGTCAAAACCGCGCCCCCCGTCCCTTCTCAGAAAGCAAAGCGACCCCTACATTACATCCCTCCCCAGCTGTAGAGAAGCAGCCGATCCCCCTTGGGTCCAGAGCCAGGGCCTTGAAGAGTCCGGGAACGTGGGCTGGAGAGATCTGCCCTTCCATCCTTGGGAGCGTAGGCGACCGCCGCCACGCTCCCCTCTGGGCCTGGGACCAGCGCGCAGGAGCTGAGCACCGCAGGGTGGCTGGGCGGGGTGTCTGCGGGGTACGGCCGAGGGCCAGGCCATCTGCCGCGCGGCCAGCGCGGCTCGGCTGCAGCCGGGGGTGGGCCCGCGCCAGGCCCCGCCGCCCGAGCAGGCAGCGCGCGGGCCGCCGGGCCCGAGGCCGGAGCCATGGGCGAGACCAAGATCATCTACCACCTGGACGGGCAGGAGACGCCGTACCTGGTGAAGCTGCCCCTGCCCGCCGAGCGCGTCACCTTGGCGGACTTTAAGGGCGTTCTGCAGCGACCCAGCTATAAGTTCTTCTTCAAGTCTATGGACGACGATTTCGGGTGAGGATGGCCCCGCCTCGCCTCCGGGGGACCCCGGCCCCTCCGGCTTCTAGGGGCCCACTCGGCCAGTTCGGACTCCCCTTGCTACACTGGCTTCTACCCCTACTCTGGATTCTAGGGGCGACTCGGCCATTTGGTCCCCACTGGCTTTTTCAGAGGCTGGAGTTCCAGCCCCTCTAGGGACTCTCCTTTCCCCTCTTGTGGGGGACCTTGGTCCCCTCGTTTAAGGGGACGTCCAACTCCCTAAGAGCAGTCAGTTCCAGCGCAGTCAAGCCCCCTCACCTCCTCAGAGACCAGTGGCCCACACAGACACACCTTCCCCCCCTCCACCCGTTCCAGAGCACAGTTCCCAACCCTCCTCCTGCCAACAGAGCCACCTTTCTAGCAGAGACTTCGGGTGTTCGGCACTCGGCCTTCGCCTTCTCCATCTTTTCAGCTCCACAACTCAGAGCCATATTTGGAATATGGAGCATCTAAGGGCTCTGCTGTGGGACTTTGCACTGGCTGGGGGGTGCTCAGGCTGTAAGCTAAGGCCTGCAGCTCTGATGTTTACTTAGCTGTCTCCCCTGTCCCTTGTGGGCTGTTGGGGATGTTGTCAGGGAGCAGAGCACCTCACCCCTGAGGAGGATTCCCCACTAGCCCAGGTGCAGAGTCCCTCACAGAACTGGGGCCTCTTAATGGGAGGGCCAGGAAGGGTCTCTTGGTGTTCCTCCTCCCCTCCCTGGAGGGGTCTTATCCACCCAGCTGCAGGGCTTTGGACGGGCGGAGTTTTGGAAGCAGTGACTTCCCCTTTAAGAGGGGATGGAATGTTGGAGCCGGAAGGTTCTGTAGCAGCTGGCCTGGGAGGGGGAGCCTGGTGGATCCCCTCACCGCCCCCCCCAACTCCCAGGGGACTGGGGGAGGGGGAGGCCCCCCACACTAGCCTGCCCCTCACTAACTGGGCACTGGGCCTGGAGGCCTGCGGGGAAGGCCTTCCCGGGCCCTCCCGGCCTAAAGGCCGCCTCTCCAGCCTAGCCTGAGGCCTACGCTGCTCTTTAGAGCAGAGGCCCAGAGCTGAGTGAGGGGAGAAATTCTTCTCCCCCGTGTTCATCAGCCTGGCTTCTCTCCAAGGACCCCGGCGCTCCTGGCTCTGGGACGCTAGCACCTTTTCTGTCTTCTGCATGTTTTGCTGTCACATTTCCCCTTGGAACTCAGGGTTTGTTGAGCCCAAGAGCTCATATGTGTGAAAGTGCTTTGTACAGTGGGAAGTGCTATGCGGCTTCTATTCTTGTTTCTGTTGTTGTTCCTGCCTTGGGGTTGGGTACTCCTAGTGTAGTAATGATTGTCTGGCTTCAGTCCAGAGACAGAGACCCCTGATTGGAAGATGCTGAAGAGGGATCCATCTGCAAGGGGTGGGAGTGAGGTGGGCAGATGCCTTGGTCTGATAAAGGAAGAATGGAGTTAGAAGAGACCAAGATACTGCCTCAGCGTATGGGATAGGGGAAAATCAGCTGCATTTCAGTACGCTGGGGCCACCCTGGGGTCAGGTGCCTTGAGGGACTGGGTTAGACCTGTGTCTCCACCGCCCACTCATCCCAGAGTCTACTGGGCCTAGCCCCCACCTCCTAAACCTAGATCTCTGTGGGCTGCCTCCCACTCTCCCCAGGCTGCTGTCAAGCCAGGCCTAACCCCCATTATATCCGCTCACTGTTGACTTAATATTGTTCTTTAAATCCACTGTCAGCCCACTCACGCTTTCTTAGTTTGACCTAGTCAATAATATGAAACCACAGGTCTGACATTCTATTTATATTTCTTTCTAAAATATGTTAAAAATAAATGTTTAACTCTCGAATTAAACATTCATTCAGATACACCTGAAGCCATCTTGCATTCATCAGTGGTACTGGAACTTGAACCATCTTTTGCAAAATATTAGAGTAGGCCATTTTAGCGGGGTTGCGAACTATGGTAAAAATGAAGTGGAGGAGATTGATTTTGTTTTTATTTCTAGAAGGATTAATGATCAGGAGACCTGGTAGGGCTGTCTTGTCACAGAGGACGAACAACTGAGGAATATATATTTATATATGTATTTCATTTATTTATCAAACTCTTTTTATGGTGCTTACAGTGTGCAGACACTGATCTAAATGACTTTCAAATCTTTAGTCATTCAATGCTCTTTACAGTCCTGTGGAATAGGTAGTAATATCTCCAGTTTATAGATGAGGAAACTAGAGCACAGAAAACTTAAGTAACTTACTTAGCCAAGGTCACACAGCTAATAAGTGGCAGAGCTTATTAGGAACCTGGTTCCAAAGTCTAAGGCATTAATCACACAATTGTAGGTATTATCATCATCATTTAACAGGTGCATCCTCTCTGAGGGAGATGCTGAGCCTTGGCAAACTGTATAGGTGATAGGGCTGCCCCTTATCCCAGCCCCATGAGACGGAGGTCTGGCAGGGGCCAGCAACCTCTGCTGACAAATGGGAAAGTGGGTCAGAGGAGGAAGGCTGCCATCTCCTCCAGCTTTCCAGGCTCTCCCTCTGGGGTTCTGGTGTGTAAGACTTGAGGATTCCCAACTCCCATCTGGTCTCCAGAAGTATTTGTCAAGCTCAGGGTAGGTCCAGCCCTCTTAAATTATTTGGGATATAGAAGAAGAATTAAACATTTTCAGCACTGAGGGGATAGTGGGTGGAAGAACAAGGTACCACCATTTGAGGGGCCTTGAGCCATGGGAGGAATAACGTGGGAAGTCAGGCCACTAACTGTTTTGCTCCCCGCTCCATGTCACACACTAGCCTGTCTCTGGGCCTTCTACCTGGAGTACTTCTTTTCCCTTGTCTTCTCCAGGTCCAAATTCTCCTTTCCTCTGGGTTGCACTTTTAAAGCTATGGCACTTATTCCTATTTATCCTTATACCTACCCAGCTCCTAGCCAGGACCTAACACTAAATAATACTCAGTAGATGTCTGTCCAGTGAACACATCTGCTGCTCTTACAGCTCTGATCACTTCCCACTTGCAATATACTCATGTGAACTATGCATTGGACAGTAACCTCCAAGGACAAGACAGGCTCCAGGTCTAATGCTTCTTGAGATCCATGCAATGGCAAGCACAAAACTTAAAGCCCACTGGGCTCTTGGCAAAGGCTTTTTAATTGAATGAACAAGGAGTGATAAGCAGATTTATTTGGCCCCTGCCCTTCGAAACTTACACCTAGTTAGAAAGAGGGTATGGATCCCGCAAAACATTGACAAAGTTAGTAACTAGTTTTTAGTGTATGCCTGGACCATGCCAGGCACTTACAAATCTCACTTACCAGGATGAGACAAAGGCTTGGAAAAGTCAAGAAATCTCTCTAAGATAGGAGGGCTGATAAGTAGCAGAATTGGAATTTGAACCCAGATTTGTCCGACTCCACTTGGGGTGTGTGTGTGTATGTGAGTGCATAAATGCTGCAGAACCCTGAGCCATTCAGCTCCACAGAGGGAAGGGGAGGCCTGTCTGAGGTCCCCCAAGGCTCCCGAAGGTCAGCTGATCATTGTGAGTCAGCAGAGCCTTGGTGACCTGTCGGTGACCCCCAGAAAGAGAGGAAACATCTGTAGTGCTGAGCTGTGTGGTGGGGCCTCAGCAGCAGTTTCCCACCACAGGGCTGCTGAGACCCTCTCCAAAGCAGATCACAGTCCCTGCCACGTGACCCACATACCTCCTTTTAATTTGAGCCCCAGTTCCCATGGGGGCTGCGAGCTTGGGGTGCCCTGTGGTCAGACTGGCTGGTGGGTCTGAGCTATCTCTGTGTCCCTGTTTTCTAGCTTGTTCTGTCTCCAGGCTTTCTGCCATGGTGGGCCTGAGCAGGATGATTTGAGCTGCTTTCCTGGGGTTGCTGTGGGGTTGGAAACAGTGGAGGAGCCAAAGCTGAAGGGGAGGGAGGAGGGCAGACTCAGCCTTCGAACTTGGCTGTGAGTCCAAGAATGTGAGCATCACAAGAAGCCAAGCACGTCCCAAGCTCTGGGCAGGAGCTGCTTTAAGAAAAAGGGAGGACTGGGCTTCCCAGCCTCCTTCCTTGCTGTCTTCCCTCTCTGCTCATAACTCCAGGCATGTGTCTTCCTCTTGCCCCTGATCACAGCTTTCTAGCTCTGTGCTCCTGGGGTATTTGATCAGTCTGGGGGTGCAGGCCTCAAGCTTTTCTATCTCCTTTCCTGGCCCCATATTGTAGTTGTGGTCTGACTTCTTGCCTCACTGCATGCCCCAGGCCAAACTACATGCCTGAGACTACATCCTACCCTTCCCCCATCCGCCACCCCATGTCCCACATCACTGTCTCCCACACCGTCACCCTCCACACAGACCCACATCACCTCTCTCACTGTACGGGAAAGAATGTGAAATACCATGGAAAGAATATGGGGTTTGGAGTCAGACGAGCTTGGGGTGGAATTCCAGCTCTGACATCTAGCTCTGTGACCTTGAACAAGTTACTGATTGTTTCTCAGTTTCCTTATTCATAAAATCAGGATCATATGGTCTATACAATGAGGCTGATGTGAAGATTATACATTCTAACTATAGGGAGATAAGATGGTATAATAGGTAAGAATAAAGGCTTTGGAATCAGGCTGACCAGGATTCAAATTCCATCTCTTCACTTATTAATCGTGTGACTGTAGGTAAATTTCTGAACCTACTGAGCCTTGGTTTCCCCATCTGTATCTATTTTATAACATTACTATGAATGTTAAACGAAGTGATACAAGTAAAGTACTTAGCTTTGTGCTTGGCCTATAATATTGGGTTGGCCAAAAAGTTCCTTGGGGTTTTTCCATAAGATGTTACAGAAAAATCCGAACGCACTTTTTGGCCAACCCAATACACGCTCAATATATGAGAGCAGTTGTTACTAATGTCATAGTGGCAGTAGAGGATGTTTGGTAAATGCCTTCTCCCCTTCTCTTTCCTAATTTCCTTAAATTCCTCATCCACATCTCCCAGAAGAATATTAGGATTCCCAAATGAGAAGGGAAGAACAGTGATACGGGTGTGCTTTTTCCTAGTTTAGGGTCAGAGGGAAAGATAAAGTCCAGCCCAGGAGAGCCATTGTTAGGATGGGTACAGCTCTCGAGATTCTAGGGGGCGACTGCACTCACTGGGGACAGTGATTTGTCGTGTAATTTGCAATCACCTGATGACCAAGAGGATGCCCCAGGAAGGCAGATGGCCTGGGCATGGCTGGTGTCTTCCTGGTGGTGACAAAGAGCTGTCCCTGGTCAGCCCATCCCTGCTCCCATTTGAACAGGCTTATGCTGGTGGTTTGATTCCCAGTTTAGGGTAGAGGAGCCCCTGAGAGTTGGGGTTGTGAGGATGCCTCCGATTCCACCTCAGAAAGCTCGCTCTGACACCCACCTTTCCCTGCAGAGTGGTGAAGGAGGAGATCTCGGACGACAATGCCAAGCTGCCCTGCTTCAATGGCCGGGTGGTGTCCTGGGTAAGGAGCCCCCCTCAGCCCTCTCCACCTGCATTCCTGCAGTGGGCTGGATGGAGGAAAGGCATTGCTGAGACTGTGGTTTTATGCTTCAGTATCTGAATATTCCTTGAGTTTTCTAACTGAACTGACTCTCACCCCAGATTCTATAGCTTTGGTGAAAAGTGAGGGAGTGGTGAGAAGGGGGAAAAGAGAGACAGAAATACACGTTGGAGACAAAAACGTCTCCTATGTCCTCTGAGGTACTTTGCCTCAGGTTCCCTTCTGTCACTTGCTGACCTCTACCTTGGACCTCTGACTCTTGTTCTCTGCCCCCATCCCACTTCACCAACCCATGCCTCCCAGCCTCCTCATCAACCCAGCAGTGGGTCCATTCCTCATCTCAGCTCACCTAACACAGTCCTGTTTCTTCTCCCTGCATGTCCCTTGCTTCATTCTCCCCAAGTCTCATGCCCTGCCAGAAGCCAACTATCCCCTTTTCCCTGGGGCCCCTGTGCCCTACTATCCATGCATTTTCTCCCCATCAGCTGGTGTCGGCTGAGGGCTCACACCCAGAGCCAGCTCCCTTCTGTGCTGACAACCCATCGGAACTGCCACCGCCCATGGAGCGCACAGGAGGCATTGGGGACTCCCGGCCCCCATCCTTCCAGTGAGTGTGACCTGAGGGTGGGGAGGGCCCATGGGGGAGGTCTGCGTCAACTCAGCTCAGGGCTGGGGGAGGGAGCCCCCAGCCTGCCCCCTCCCCCACCAAGTCCTCTCTTCCCTGCAGCCCTCATGCTGGTGGAGGCAGCCAGGAGAACCTGGACAATGACACAGAGACTGACTCCTTGGTGTCTGCCCAGCGAGAGCGGCCACGACGGAGGGATGGCCCAGAGCACAGTGCGTCTTCCCTGAACAGACACCTTCCC
>NW_020172364.1:3219684-3224237 GCF_003031525.2 Neophocaena asiaeorientalis asiaeorientalis
CTCTGCCTTGCTTCCTGAGTTCTGGGTACGCCTGGCCCCAGTGCAGCCCCTGCTCCTTCCTCGCTCCTCTTTCTCTCCTGCATCTGTGAACCCAGCTGCCTCCATCTCCTGCAGCAACCCGGCTAAATGGAACTGCAAAGGGGGAGCGGCGGCGAGAGCCAGGGGGGTATGACAGCTCATCCACCCTTATGAGCAGCGAGTTGGAAACCACCAGCTTCTTTGATTCAGATGAGGATGACTCCACCAGCAGGTGGGGCTTTGGTTTCATGGGTACTGTGGGACAGGTGACCCCGGAGGAGCCCTGAACCCTGAGGATGCTGGGCCCCTGGGCGGGACCTGGGCCCTGCGGTGCCTCTTATGGGGCAGGGCTGGGCCAGCTCGGTGGGGAATGACTGTGGGCCCCACAGGTTCAGCAGCTCCACAGAGCAGAGCAGCGCTTCACGCCTGATGAGAAGACACAAGCGGCGGCGGCGGAAGCAGAAGGTTTCGCGGATTGAGAGGGTATGGAGCTGAGATGTTAGGGTGGGTGGGAGCAGACCAAGCCCTCCTGCCCAGGCAGGGCCAGAGTCTGTGCTTCCTTAGACCCCTCCCCTTGGGTCAGGGTTTAGAACCTGAGAGGGGAGGTGGTGCTGAGGGCTCACCTTGAGGCGGAGCCAGGTGGGAGCAGTGAGTTCCTGCCAGCACTGCCTGCTACTCAGGGCCTCTGTCTGTTCCAGTCCTCATCCTTCAGCAGCATCACGGACTCCACCATGTCACTCAACATCATCACGGTCACTCTCAACATGGGTGAGTCTGGTGAAACAACTCTCGTGAGCACCTGCTACATGCCAGACGCTGGGCAGACTCGAGGAGTTCAGAGAGGCACAGGCTACGTTCCCTGCCCTCAAGAAGTTCTCTTTCATAAGCATAAATTGGTACATACACTGATCACTTCAGTAGCTCATGATCAGGGCTATGACAGAGATAAGCACAGAGAGCTATGGACGCAGAGAATGACATCCGGGAAGACTTCCTAGAGGAAGTGATTTCTGATTCCTCCCCGCTTCCCATTTTTCAGGCACTGCATTCTTGCTCTCTGATTTCTACCCTAGGTGCTCTTCTTTAGGAGATAGCTGGATGTAGGGAAAAGAGCCCCAACTTTGGAATTTAAATCTGAGTTTGAATCCTGACTCTGCCACTTCATGGCTTAGAAAAGTCACTTAAATTCTCTGAACCTCAGTTGTCTGCTCTGTAAAACAGGACTGAGTCCCTACCTCATAGCCAACGAGGATCAAGTGAAAGCATGCTTGAGCATGTGGAATACAGTGCCTGACTCAGGTCCAATAAGTTAGTTCTTGTCCCTTTCTACCCTTTTCTAATATGGGACTTGGAAGTTGGGTAGGAACTTGGTTCCTCTCTGAAGGTCTTGTTACTCCTTGTAGAAAAGTATAACTTCTTGGGTATCTCCATTGTGGGCCAAAGCAACGAGCGTGGTGACGGAGGCATCTACATTGGCTCTATCATGAAGGGGGGGGCCGTGGCTGCTGATGGACGCATCGAGCCAGGAGATATGCTGTTACAGGTACCATTGCCCACCGTGGGTGGTGGTATGGATAGGGATGGGGAGATGTCCATGCCATCTGTACCCTGCTTCTTGGTAAGGGGAAGACCCCCTGGCCCACCAAACTCAGCTTCCCTACCCACCTCCCCAGCACAGCTGCTTATCCCACTCCTGGTCCTCTTTCCCAGGTAAACGAGATCAACTTTGAGAACATGAGTAATGACGACGCGGTCCGGGTACTGCGGGAGATCGTGCACAAACCAGGGTATGGATGGCATTGGGGAGGAGGGGGCAGGTATTTCTGGCTATCAGGCAAGGGGCTTGGTTTGGCCTCCGCACATCCTGCCCTTACTAGGGACACCCTTGCTTTCAGGCCCATCACCTTGACTGTAGCCAAGTGCTGGGACCCAAGTCCACGTGGGTGCTTCACACTGCCCAGGAGTAAGTGGATGGGGCAGTTGGCCCTAAAGCTGGTGCTTGACCTATGTGAGCCCTATCTCTCCTTCCTTCCGTGTTACCCTGAACCCTCATACCTACCCTGTTGGGCCAAGCAGTAGGCAGGGCAGGCAGCCCCTGACTCCTCATCCTCCCCGCAGGCGAGCCCATCCGGCCCATTGACCCCGCGGCCTGGGTCTCCCACACTGCAGCCATGACCGGCACCTTCCCTGCCTACGGCATGAGCCCCTCCCTGAGCACCATCACCTCCACCAGCTCCTCCATCACCAGCTCCATCCCTGACACAGAGCGTGAGTGTCCAACCCTGACCCCTGGGCCCAGCAGACAGGGCCAGCTGGGAGGGACTGCCGAAGGCCCACCTGGATCCTCTTGCTTGAGCGTCAGAGGGGGCTGGAGAGGAGGAGACTCGGTTCATTCCAGCTACCTTACTCTGCAGTTTTCCTCAGTGGATGCTGACCCTCACCAAACAGAGTTTGCTTCTGAACCTGTACTGAGCACTCAGTAAGCCTCAGTTTCCTCTCGTGAAATGGGACTAATGATATGCACTTTACCAGGTTCCTGGGGGTTTAATGAGAGGATACAAGTAAAGCATCAGTCACAGTGTGGCATAAAGTAAGCACTCAGTAACTGACTGCCTTTTTATTATCATAGCACGCATTATACACTGGGCTAAGCCCCTTCATTTACACTATTTAATTCTCTCTTTAAATATCCTGTGAAATAGATACTAAAGTCCCTATTTTTATGGAAGAGGAAACTGAGTGTCCAACAAATCGGTGATTTGCTCGACATTGGTCCATGCTATTAGGTGGTAGAGCTGGAATGCAAACTTCTGTGTACCTAGCTCCATAGCCCCTTTCTGCCTCACCATTCTGCCTCCTACCCCCAGGCCTAGACGACTTCCACCTGTCCATCCACAGTGACATGGCCGCCATCGTAAAAGCCATGGCCTCCCCTGAATCCGGGCTGGAGGTCCGTGACAGGATGTGGCTCAAGATTACCATCCCCAATGCTTTCATCGGTGAGAGGGCCCCATGGTGGGATGAAGGACAGGGTGGAGAGCAGTGGGGCAGGGCAGGCCGGGGGGCGGGGCGGCCAAGAACTCCCTTGGGCCACTCCTTTGAGCTGGAATCAGCACTAGCTTCATGGCTTCTGCGAGGCCAGAAGAGCCCAGGTCAGGTGGGCCTCCCAGTCAAGTGGCAGCCTTGCCCTCAGGCTCGGATGTGGTGGACTGGCTGTACCACAACGTGGAAGGCTTCACTGACCGGCGAGAGGCCCGCAAATACGCCAGCAACCTGCTGAAGGCCGGCTTCATCCGCCACACTGTCAACAAGATCACCTTCTCTGAGCAGTGCTACTACATCTTCGGCGACCTCTGTGGCAGTACGTGCCTCCCCCACCTCCTTGCCCTGTCTCCTGCTTGGAAGTGGAGAGTTGCCCGGGGATGTGGCAGCAGACTCTAGGGAACCCAGATGAGGGGGTAGCAGAGCTGGGGGAATCTCGAGACCGGACAGTTCTGTCGTAGAGGCAGAGCCCAGTCCAGCCTCTTTACCTGCCCTGCATCCCCCTCTGGGGGCTGGCATTTTCTAAGTGCCTGCTCTGTGCCCGGCACCGTGCTGATTGTTTCTAAAGCATCATCTCACTCTCCCTTCAAGCCTCACAACCTCCCCACAACCCTTGGGGAGACGGATTACTATCCCTGTTTTCAGATGAGGAAACTGAGACTTACAGAAGTTAAGCAGTCCCTCCCACGTTTCACAGCTAGAAGCAGAGGAGCTAGGCCTTGGATCTAGGTCTTTCTGGCTCCAGATCCTTTGTTCTTCCCACCATCAGGGTTGTCCTAGGTGTGTGGTGCTGCAGAAACATTGTCCCAGCAAAAGGCCAAACAGAGTTCCTAGCCTTGGCCCCTGCTCACCCTCACAGCACCAAGCAGCTTCCACTAAGGCAGGACGTCCTGGAGCTGGCCTGAGGCCTCAAGTCCACAGCCTCCTCAGACCTCTCAGAGTGGGGCTGTGCCTCTCAGTGAAGCTGGAAAAGCTGTCAGGGCCAGGCTGTAGAGGACTCTGTAAGCTGTACCAAGGAATTTGGACTTGATCCTGAGAAAGTACAAAGCCAATGAGGGTTATTAAGCAGGAGAAGTATGTAGGGAACCCCCATTCTCCGGAGCCTGTGGACAGCTCTCAGGAAGAGGAGTCCTCAAAACAGGGCAGCAGAGCTCAGGATTGGGAGCTGAAGCACGGCCCCAGCAGCCACCCCTGTCTGAGGGAGGCTTCTCTCAGCCCAGTGGTGCTGGCTGGAGTCCAAAAACTAGCCCTTAAAATGCTTCAGATTAGGTTCTAGGGGCTAGAAAGGTTGTTCTTGTGGAGCATAAGTCCCTGGTGTAGGCTGGGTGGGGTCCCTGTCCCTCAGCAGCTCTGGCATGGCCCCATGGAGTAGTAATAGATGCATAAGGTTTTGGAGTTAGTTTTTGTTTTTGTTTTTTTTTGCGGTACGCGGGCCTCTCACTGTTGTGGCCTCTCCCGTTGCGGAGCACAGGCTCCGGACGCGCAGGTTCAGC
>NW_020172364.1:3224742-3229616 GCF_003031525.2 Neophocaena asiaeorientalis asiaeorientalis
CGAACCTGTGTCCCCTGCACCGGCAGGCGGACTCTCAACCACTGCGCCACCAGGGAAGCCCTGGAGTTAGTTTTGAGTTCAGATTTTAGCTCCACCCTCACTGTGTGAACATGAGTAAGTGACACAGCCTCTCAGTGCCTTGATTTCTTGATCTGTAAGATGGAGATAACAGTAAAACTTATAGGTCTGTTTTGAGAATGATATAAGATAATGTATGTAATGCTTTTAGCACTATGCTTGGCCCACAGTAATTGCTCTAAAAAAGTTGTCCATTTATCATATATTTAATTCTAAGATGAACATTTTTTTCACATTTCAGTATCTCTGAAATTGGGGTGCATCTTATAATCAATGGCTTCTTAGACTCAGTCAAATACGGCTATTATTATCATCATTAGTAGAAGTGAGCCCTGGCCCCAAACCTTCATGGGTACATAAAGCTTCTCAGGATAGCTGTGGCTTTTGCTCAGAGAGACATTGTTCCATCCCAGGGGCATTCTGGGTCTCCTACCCATGGACCAAGTCCAGCAGAAGCCGAGCTCAGGGAGATGCTGACAGGACAGGTCTTTTCCTTCTCACTGGTGAGGTCTCCTCAGTTGGGAGTACAGCAGGTTCAAAGGGAATAGCTGGGGACCTGGGTAACCCCCGGAGCACACAGTCACTCCCCATGGGATGACAGCCTGGCAGCTGAAGTGGTCACCGAGGCACGCCCCTGCTTCCCACCGCCACCACCTCTCATGCTAGCTGCCGGCCTTGACTGATGGTTTGGCTGGTAGATTCCATAGGCTGCCTCAGCCCCCTCTCCTGACCTCTTCTCCCCTGTAAGGTTGGCTCAGCTCCCTTAAGGGCTTGCAACAAAGGGCTCAGTCTGTATCCAGCAGCTGGCTCCTGGGCAATTGCAGCTCTCTCAGAGCTCTGGGACCTGGTACGGGTGGTCCCAGAGAACCAGGGACCTGTTCACCCCAGGGACCTGTGAACAAGGGGTGTCCCAGGCAGGCAGGTCTAGTGGCCCCTTATACTCCCTTCCAGATGGTTCCAGCATTGGTGGGAGCAGCCTTGCCTGTGCACAGTTTACTGGGGAGTCAGAGTCATGAAAGAAGTGATGTTAGTGCAGTGACTCAAGTGCTGTGAAGAACTAGGCCTGGCTGGGAATGGGGTGGAGAGCACAGAGGAGGCATCTAAGTTGTTCTGTTTCTGGACCCTTCCACCCCACTCCCACCCTTCCCAGAAGCACCAGAAAATTGATCTGGGCCAAGGGCCTTCTGTGTGGGGAGGCTCTGAAAGGCCCTGTGTTCATTCTGGCTTTTAATGGGTGTTTTTTTAGTCCTAAGTGAGTAAGGAGGGCAAAATTTCACCTAAATTTCCCCAAACTGCCCCCTCCTCCTTACTAATACCCTCATCTGGAAAGGTAAAGAGAAAGTAAGCACCTCTTAGCTTCTGCTCTGGCTGCAGTTTGGGTTGACCTCAGGCTGGTCATTTAACCTCTCTGGACTTCACTTTCCTCATCTGGAAAAAGTGTGACTTAATACCTTCCTCATGGGGTGGTAACGTTTGCGTGAGATGAAGTGCTTGCACTGTACCTGAGGAAGTGCAGGTATGCAGTAGCTGGCGGCTGTCTGGTATTGGCTGTCTGGTATTTCGGCCAAAGACTTGCTTCACCCTACCCTTCCCGTAAGGGAACAGAGTGGGGAGGGCGATTGCCAAGCAAGAGTTTTGCCCCTTCCTCCAGCCCACGGAGGAAGGAGGAGAAACTGGGATTTGGCACTGAGCATCTGAAGTGGTGACTCAGGGCCTTCCTGGGGACGGTTTTCTCGGGGGCTGGCTCTGCAGGATCTCCCTCCCCACCACCTCTGGAGAGTGACAGAGGGGGTCTGAAGGAGTGAGAGATCTCTGGCCTGTCCCTCCTCCCGTTCTGGTGGGACACTGCCACTGCTGTCACTGTCTTCCCAAACGCACCCACCGGGCCGAGGCTGGGCATCTCTCTGCTGACTGCGGGTGCGAAGGCATGGGATAGACCCAGCTCAGATGCCCTCCCCTCCCCTCCACAGACATGGCCAACCTCTCCCTCCACGATCATGATGGCTCCAGCGGCGCCTCCGACCAGGACACGCTGGCCCCTCTGCCGCACCCAGGGGCTGCCCCTTGGCCCATGGCTTTCCCTTACCAGTACCCGCCGCCCCCGCACCCCTACAACCCGCACCCAGGCTTCCCCGAGCTGGGGTACAGCTATGGCGGGGGCAGCGCCAGCAGTCAGCACAGTGAAGGTAAGGCGGCGGGGGTCGTGGAGGGAGCCCCAGGCGAGCCCCAGGCTTCCTCTGCAAGTTCTGAGTGTCCCCCACCCCGTCCCTGCCTGTCCCCTGCAGGCAGCCGGAGCAGTGGCTCCAACCGTAGCGGCAGCGACCGGCGGAAGGAGAAGGACCCGAAGACCGGGGACTCGAAGTCGGGCGGCAGCGGCAGCGAATCGGACCACACGACCCGCAGCAGCCTGCGGGGGGCGCGGGAGCGGGCGCCCAGTGAGCGCTCGGGTCCTGCCGCTAGCGAGCACAGCCACCGCAGCCACCACTCGCTGGCCAGCAGCCTGCGCAGCCATCACACGCACCCGAGCTACGGCCCCCCCGGGGTGCCCCCTCTCTACGGCCCCCCCATGCTGATGATGCCCCCACCGCCTGCGGCCATGGGGCCCCCGGGAGCCCCTCCGGGCCGCGACCTGGTCTCCGTGCCCCCTGAACTGACCGCCAGCAGACAGTCCTTCCGCATGGCCATGGGAAACCCCAGTGAGTTCTTTGTGGATGTGATGTGAGCAGGGCCCCTTCCCCACTTCCATCCCACCCCGACCCGGGCAGGCCGCGTCCCTTTCTCCGTCCGTCCGTCATTTTTACTTTGGTACCTGAAAGGGAAATAAATGGAACTAAATCCAGGCCCGCTAACCGCTCGCTGGGTGCAGCGAGGGCAGGGTGCACCTGATGGCCACTGCAGCCCCTAACCTGCCACCAGCCCCGGCTTGTTCCTCTGCCCACTAACCGCTGCACAGGACTTCCCGGGATCCTTCGTGTCCCTGGGACCCGAACTGCTGGTGCTGCTCCTTACCACCCGCCATCACCACCACACAGACTTCAGGAGCTGACCCAGCGGTGCCCTTGAGGGCCTGCATACCCCTCATCCCCACTTTCCCTCCCTCAGTTCTTTTTCACCATTCATTCAGCTGCATCATCCCTCTATTAACCCATCCCCTCAAGCATGCGTGCCGATTTCTTGGTTTTTCCCCTTAATACTGATACAAAAAAAAAAAAAAAGACTTGCTTCCTCTGCCCCTCCTCCTAACTGCCCTTGCTACTGCCTCAGCCCCGCACCCTAGAGCTGTAGTCACCTCCAGTAACCATCCACACTAACTCCACCTGCGCTCAACCTTAGCAGAAGCCCAGCGGGCCCCCTCAGTTGCCTGAGCTGCTAGTGGATTCCAAGGAGCATCTGTGCTCTATACCCAGCCCCACCGCTGCCCCATGCCTGCCCGGTGTGCTAGTTCCTTCAGACCCTAACCCTACTAACCAGCAGGCTCATCTCACCTCGGGGCCTGAAACATTTCTTTTCTTTCTTTTTTCCTCCCCCAATTTTTCCTGGGCCTGGAGCAGCCAAGAATTTCGGGCTGTTTGACTTTCTGTGAGCCCCCAGCGAGGGGAGGCCCAGCCTCCGAGGAGACCAGGAGCCCTGCTTCAGCAGCCCCTCAGGGCTTCCCAAGGATATTTCAGCCCCAGTACCCACACTTTAACCTGTTGAGTCACTAGGCTTCTGAGGAGCACCCAGCCTCTCGCCCATGTGTGAGAGACTCTCTTTCTTTCCCTCTCTCCCTCTTTCTCACACACACCTCCCCCACCCCCTGCCCCAACACACACGTGCCTATGCAAGTTCACTTAAGCCTCAGGGCTGGTCCCTGACCAGAGGGCTGGACCCTCTCTCCCAGTCCACTCCTAGGTCATGGGGCTGGTCCCCTGATTTCTCTCTCCCTTTCTTCATAGCCCTCAAACCTCCCACACATGTCCCCATAATATTTCTATCTGGTTAAAGCCCATAATCTGGGTCTCTGATTGGGCTCAGCGCAGGACCCCCCCAGGCAACTGACAGGCTGTTCTCACCCTGCCCCGCGCCCCACACACCCTCCTGTGTTTTTACCATCACCATGATAACCCAGAGCAAGGTTAGGCAGGGTGACTTCTGGGACTTCCAGACAGAGTGCCAAGTTTTAGTTTTTACCTTATTCTCCCATTTAAGCAAATCACAACTTTCTCTGTGAGCCTCTTCTATAAATTCTGGCTCACCTAGGCTTCCATATTTTTAGGTCTGGCATGTCAAGCATAAGATGAAGTCCTAAGCTCCAGGTCTTGGAGCAACCCAGGGTAGGGGTATTTTGGCATTCATTCATTTAACAAATATTCCCTGGGATTTGGGGTGCATGAGGGCTGTGTTAGAAGTGTGACTCAGTCTTGCGTTTCTTCTGGGAGCTCTAGGTTTGCTCCCAACCCAGAACATGGTTTCCTCTAGCCAC
Source organism: Neophocaena asiaeorientalis asiaeorientalis (assembly GCF_003031525.2). Taxonomy (NCBI): domain Eukaryota; kingdom Metazoa; phylum Chordata; class Mammalia; order Artiodactyla; family Phocoenidae; genus Neophocaena; species Neophocaena asiaeorientalis. The sequence goes on from NW_020172364.1 coordinate 3,229,283, forward strand.
CACTATAGGGCTGCCTCCTGTACTTCTCTTCCTCCTCTGATTCTTCCGTCTCTGACTCTCTTGAGGATTCCTCCACTATTGCTCATGCCTTCAGGGTCCCTGTATTTTATCTCTGTTCCACTTCTCTTTCCTCTGTATTTACTCCCAAAACGGTATCATCATCCTGACATCCTCAACTGCCATTAATATGCTGGTGATTCCCAAATATGTATCTCCAGCCCTAACTTCCCTTTATCTTTAGATCTGTATTTTTATCACCCGCTGGACCTCTCCATGGACGTGTCCACGTGGACTCAACTCATTTCCTTCCCCCCCCCCCCCACTGTTTTCCTTC
>NW_020172364.1:3229641-3272440 GCF_003031525.2 Neophocaena asiaeorientalis asiaeorientalis
CCCCTCCGAAGTGTGTTCCTTCTGAATTCCAATCATGGTTACCTTCATCACACTCTTCATAGGCTCACCAGCTAGAAACATTTATGGGCTTAAATTCCTTCTCATATTTTACTAGTCAGTATATCATATCCATTCCACTCCAACAACAATCTTTCTTGAATTTGGCCCTTCCTCTCCCCTCTGCCTCTACTCTAGTTCACAGGAGCATGGGATTTGGAGTCAGGTTATTCTGGGTTTGAATCCCAGCTCTACTACTTTTTGGTTGCGTGATAAGAGAGTTATTCAGTCTCTCTGAGCCTCAGTTTCCTCATATGTAAAATGATGATAATAATACCTACCTCACAGGGTTGTTGTGAGGATTTAAGTTAGATATTGTACGAAAAGTGCCTAGCACAGTGCCTGGCACACAGTAGAATAGGTGCTCAATAAATGTTAGCTATTGTTATTATTATTATTATTTATTCTAAATTGGTAGGGGTTTAGGATATGTACTGAGGACGAAGCTTTTGGAAAGGTAGAAGTAAACCTTGAGTGCTGATTCAAGAATTAGAAGTGCCTGTATTCAGTCATTTAATGGCTTAAAGCTGTGACCCCGATTTTCAGGAAGTCAGATCATCCTGCCATATTCTGGCTTCTAGCAGGAGGATGCTAGGAACAGTAAGGTTTGCGACTAGGTTTACCGTTTGGTGCCCTTCGTTCCTCTCATGATGGGCTCAGCCCTGCCTAGGGAAGGCAGCAGGGTATCTTTTCCTACAGAAAGAGAAGAGCCAACAGATGTTCTTCAGGTCCTGCAAGAGCCAGGAAGGCCTTTCATGTGCCAGGATTGGCTCTGTCTCTTCTCAGCTTGGATGTGAAGATTAACTGTCCATCAGAGAACGGATTTCAAATCCCATGTCAAATTAAATTCAACTTGCCAACGGTTTTTTAAGCAATATATATATGCCTGTCACTAGAAGGCGCACAGGTCCTCCTGGCCTTGAGGAGCTCACAGTCACATAGGTGTAGCTGAGGTAGAACAGACATATTTTTGAAAAGCTTTAGCTAGTTAATTCCAAATATTTGCCGCCTCACACCCTGCCCCCTACCTTGGGTCTTGATCCCTGGGAAAAGGCTCATGTCTAGAACAAATATATCATGCAAAAAAGCTTGGGAAAATCAGAGGTGGTGTTATAAAGCAGTAAACTCAGTACAAACTCTTCTACTGCCAAGTCGTGTGTGTGTGTGTGCGCGCGCGGCGCGTGTGTGTAAAGTGAGGACAACCAGTCCTCGGACTCTGGAGACTGAAAAGGCCTACAGCAATTCAAGGCTTAACAGCCGGGCCTCAACAACCAGCACTAATCCTCTGAGGCTCTCGGAAACACAGAAATAGGAACAGGAGGGATTGCAGAGACTACAATTCCCAGAATGCTCAATGGGGAAAATGAAGTGAGGAGTGTAGCAGCGTATTCTGGATTGTGTATTTCGGGTAGGGCTGAAGAAGGCCACTCCTACCCCTCCCCCAAGGCACGCCTACCCCATCCTTCGAAGGTTCTCAAAGGCCGCGGTAGTTGTAGTTTTGCCAAACTTAAGGGGCTTATAATTGTAAGCGAGAAGGCCGAGAGGCCTGACGGGATTTGTAGTCTGCGGCCTCGGCGGATGCGCACGCGCAGCAGAGGCCGGGGCGGTGCCGCGGCACTGCAGTGAAAGCCGAGGCAGCGGGCAGGCGAGCAGGGGGCGGGCGGACATCTTGGGATCCGGAGAGTGGCCAGGCTGGCTGAGCAGGGGCCTGCGGACACCAGGTGAGTTAGGGATCTGGCCGTACGGGGTGAAGGAAGACGCCTGCCTGGCTGCCCAGCTTTGCTCTTCCCTGCACTGCGCTACGCGGAAAGCAGTCCACACCCGGGAGTGGCCTCAGTCTTCAGATCCGGGAGGGAGCTGACGGCGGGGCGGGGGCGCCCCGGGCGCGGTTGCAGGACGGGCGCTGAGCGGCGCCCTCCACCTGACCCGCCCGGAGCTTCCCGTGAGAAGGGGACCCTACTGGAATCCTCCCAGAGCAGGGATGCCCCGCGACGGCCCCCTCCCTAGGATCGTGACAACCCCCTACCCCGCGGCGCCTCCTCCTCTCGGCGCAAGGACAAGCTTCCCACCCTGCGGCACCCCTCCTCGCAGTTGAGTGACAGCCCCCGCACTCCCTGGAACCATCTTTACCCGCGACGTCCTCCTCCCCAGGGCGAAAAGCCCACCACCCCCGCCTGCTTCTACACCTGCACGCCACAGCCAGAGCAAGCTACGTCTACCCAGCTTTCCCTTATTCACCACTACTAGTCTCTCCCTGCCGTTTTTTCCTCTTTAAAGCCTTGACTTTTGACATACTGGAAACTCTCTTCTCCAGGTGCCCCCACCATACCTGTTGCCGCTGTGGGCTCACCTGAGTATACTTCCTGGCTGTTGCTGCCAGTCTGTCCCCTAACTAAATATGCCATTCCTTTCCTGGGCCCCACCTCTGCTTCTCTGATGCCCTGAGCTCCCTACCATTTGATACCTGTGAACTTGGTTCTTTGCCCAGGGCTCTACCTCCATTTTGCGCTTCCTCTCCCAGTCTCCTTGGGACTGAGGAATGGGATGTGTCCACCACCTTGAGAGACTTCTCACGCAGTCTGGGAGACCTTGACTGCCACAGTAATAGGCTTTATTTTCCAGTTTAGAAAAGTCTGCTAAACTGCCCCCTGTGAAATTAACACCAGGGCTAATCCAGGAAATCTAGAACTAAATTAACCCTTTTTCTCACTGCAGTCTAAATTAGTTTGACCCAAATAATTTGGATAATTCAGGGATTCTGCCCCTCGTTTATAGGCACTCGGGTCAGAAGCGAATTATGCTGTGGGTCTGGAATCACAGAATTTCAGCTGGAAGGATCTCTTGATTTTTATGAACCTGCACCCACCCCATTCCCCCACACCCCTGTATTTTCATTGCACTTGGGAGCTGAGAGGGAGCCTCTCTTTTTAAAAGAGAGGTGGTCAAAAATAACTAATAAGCAGCTTGGGTCACTGAAGTGTAGTCTGTCAGAGCTGGGGCCTTTTCTACTCTGCTCTTTTGCCTGTTTATCTGACTGCCTGGGTCCATGTCAGGGCCTAAGACCTTCCTTCTCTCTTCCTCCCCACACCCTGCACACCCTTTCCTGGAATGTTTAGACTTCTGTGAATTAGAGAGCTGGAGGTTCGGGCCCTGGTGCCTTCTCAGAAGGGTAGTGGAGCCTGAGGGACTGGGTGCTCCTAAAGCTTTGCCTGGGGGCCCCAGGCCTGAACCAACTGGAGTAATTCCTACCACCATTCCTGCAGCCACAGGCAGGCCTTCACCGTGACTCACCAGCTAGAGCCTGAGTGAGAGTCTGCACAGGAAGGGGCCTTGCTGAGCTCAGCACTGTGAGATGGGGGAGGGGCTACTCTGGGCTTAGCCCCAGAAAAGGGGCGGGGGGTCAAAATGGCCTTAGAATCCTGGGCCTCAGTCCCTCTCCCTTTTCTCCCTTCCAGTATGGGATAAACAGGAACTGGAGCCTGGCTAAGGGGAGGGGCATGCCTGGGAGGGCTGCAGGGTCACTTGCTGGAGGATCAAGTCAGAAAAAAAGCCCAGCCAGTGACCTATACAGCCCCACAGGGGACATTGGCAGGGGTTCTGAGACCTTCCCTTACCCTGACCCCCCCCTTCCTAGGTCTGTTCTCAGAGCGATGGGCCGCGGAGACTGAGCTGCCGCCATGATTGGAGGCTTATTCATCTATAATCACAAGGGGGAGGTGCTCATCTCCCGAGTCTACCGAGATGATATCGGGTGAGTCCCCTGGCTGAGCCAGCTGTGCCCCCACCCCCACCCACCTCCCCAGCATGCAGGACCAGGTCTCTTTCTCCCAGAGGCTTGATTGGGATCGCCCCCACCCCTTGCTTCATCCTGGAAGCTCAGCTAATACAGCCTGGTTCCCATTAGGTCTGGTGGTGTTGGCCAGGCAGCCAGTTGTTGGCTGCTTGGTGGGACCTGTGAAAAGGCAGGCCCCCCACAGTCTTAGGAACCCCTGCCCTTCCTGCCTCCTGTTTGCTGCAGTGACAGACCTGGTTGCTGGAGCTGATTGCTTTTGGCCGGGCAGATTGATCCCTCCTTTGAGGAGAAGGGAGATCTGTCTCCAGCGGGTGGAGTCAGTGGTCAGGCTGGTGGTACTAATCCACCTAAGTCTTGCTCTCACAAGCCCTTCTCATGGTGAGAGTCGTCACTGGACTCTTGAAAGCCTCTCCCTTTCTCAGGAGTCAGGCTGCTGACTCAGCTGTTTTCAGTTCCTCTGGGCCATTCCTGGAGGAGAGGTGGTGAGCAAGCCTGAGACACTCTCCGGGTCACTGAGGGATGAGCAGGGAGGCTGTGCTGCCTTTCTGGCCTATCAGAGTAGCCTGGGAACAGCTCCTTGTCCTGTGTGCCTCAGACCTCTATAAGGAGGCACAGCCTCACTTCTCATTCTGCCCCACCCTGAACGCCACTGCTGTTCTCTGACAGAGGGGACTTACCCCAGCCTCAGCGGCTCTAACGAGATTAGGCTCCTTTGGTTCATGCTGCCCTGTTTTTCTTCCTGGAATTGCTTAGAATAGACAGTCAGAGATGGGCCTGCTGCAGTGGCTCCCGGTTTCTTGGCTAATGGGCTAGCCTGGTCTTTGTGGCTGTTTGTCCGTTGGCTGGTGGTGGGGCATGGGCTAGGGTTGTGGCAGTGCCTGGCTTGCATATACCCACCCACACCCCACTCGCACCCTGGATGGGCCTGGTTAAGCCAAGGCCAGGGCATACACCATCTTGCATGCCTTGCTGTGCTCTCCACCCCTTGCCTGTTGCCCGTCTGCTTCCACCTCACGGTATGTGCTGCCCACCCCAGTGTGTTGGTGTCTAATCCTCTCTCTCGTTGCTGTCACTCCCCTCTTCTTGCTGGCATCATTTCTCTCATCCCATCTCATTGGCTGCCATAGCAATAGGTAAGCGGCCTGTTAAGCTGCTGCCCAGGCACAGGTGGGTGGGGGATCCTGCCCCCCCGACCCCGGTCCCCACATCGTTGTTTTGTTCATCTTTTTTCATCCCTGAACTTGCCCTGGAATTGGATCCTGGACAAGAATGGGGTGGCCCAGCTCCATGGCCCCTCGGCTTTTCCCTCAGTAGATTAGAGCCTTCCCTGAAGTCACGCTGGCTTTGTCTAACTTCTGGAGGAGCCAGCCTTCCCCACTGGTGGGATCACTAGTGGAAAGACTGGAGAAGCAGCAGCGTCTCTTTCTCATCTGGGCCTGGAGCTTACTGAGAAGCTGTAGAGGTGGCAGCAGGAAAACTGGGGCCAGGCCTGGAAGTCAGGAACGTACTTCTCTAAACCTGATGGACCTCACTTTATTGTGGTTATATCTGCCGTCCTGTCATTGCCACTTGACTTCCCTGCCTCTCGTGGCCTTCAGATATCAGCCTAGCACTGGCCCTCCCCGCTGCCCCCCCCACCCCGTGCCCTAACTGGGAGGAGCCCTAGGGAACCACCCCATCGGTTTAGGAATTGGCTTTAGAGTGCGTGTCAGACTTCAGCAGAGAGCGGGGTGGCTGTTTGTTAGCTGTGGTTGATCCCTGCAGAGTGAGGTTTGCCCATGTACTGAGCAGCCTCTGCACCCTTTTCTCTCAGGAGGAACGCAGTGGACGCCTTTCGGGTCAATGTTATCCATGCCCGGCAGCAGGTGCGCAGCCCCGTCACCAACATTGCTCGCACCAGTTTCTTCCATGTTAAGCGGTCCAACATCTGGCTGGCAGCTGTCACCAAGCAGAATGTCAATGCTGCCATGGTCTTCGAATTCCTCTATAAGATGTGTGACGTAATGGCTGCCTACTTTGGCAAGATCAGCGAAGAGAACATCAAGAACAATTTTGTGCTCATATATGAGCTGCTGGATGGTGAGGCTGGCAGGGCAGTGGGTCTAGGGTGGGGATGCACCTGCTGGGGCCTGGCCTGGAGGTGGGAGCAGGTCTGAGGCTCCAGTGCCCTCTGAACTTCCTTTCCTGACTATCTGGTATTTTGAGCTCTGAGGAGGACAGTCCAAATCCAGAACTAAAGGCTGATCTGAAGTGAATACAAAAATAGGCTAGCGAATGGAGGTAGGGGAAGACCAAAAGGTCTTTTGGTGGCTGGTCCTCCTGCAGTTCAGTTAAGCACATTTCATCCTCTTATCTTTGTGGTTTGGGCCTTACCACACTGACTCTCCTCCCAGCTTTCCATCGCAACAGCTGCCTCAGAGCCTAGACAAGGGTGAGATGATATAGGCCCCTCCAGGCATGTCGTTACCTCTCTTCCTCTGTAGGGTATGATTTAAGTGAACAGAGTCCTTTCATCTTCCCAACATCTCTGTCTTTTCAGGGCTAAGGGCTTCTTGACCTCTCACTCACTGGCCATGCAGCTCTTCTGCTGATTTTTTCTATTTGAAAAAAAAGTGATGTTTTCATTGTTATAAAGCACAAATCCTAGAGTAAATGCTAAAACTTTGCTGCAGATGGTGCCTAAATGTCTTCTGGAGCCATGCTGGCCAGATATATCCGGGCCAGGGGAGGGACTGCATCAGAGGAGCCTTCCGCTTTTTCTAGGAGCTGATGGCTCCCTTCCTTTTGCAGAGATCCTAGATTTTGGCTACCCACAGAACTCAGAGACAGGCGCGCTGAAAACCTTCATCACCCAGCAGGGCATCAAGAGCCAGGTATTCAAATTGTATAGGCTGTAGTCAGGGTGGAGCCCAACCTCCCTTCATCCCCGCTGGCCCCCAAGCGTTGTCTGAGCTGACTCATGAGCCTGCCCCAGACAGGAAGTGCTGGCCTGAGCCTCCTGCCATGACCGCAGGCCTCTTTTGCTCTGTGTAGCCCTCTCCCACCCCTGGAGCTTGCCAACTCAGCATCTCTGTTACTGGGGATACAGCTCAAGCAGTTTCCTTCTACACTGTGGGAAGGGTGGGTGTGGACTGCTCTGGAGGCTTGGTATTCCTCAGGAGGAGAGAGCTTGGGCCCTCTTCTAGGATCCAGGCCTCATAGCCTTCTCCTTCTTTTCTGCCTGCCTCTTCCCATCTGCGCTCCTCTGCTGCTTCCTGTGGGCACCATGTTGGCCCTGTGTTCTCCAGCATCAGGTAAGCTCTTCCCTCAGCTTCCACCCTTGCAGCTTTGCTCAGTTTTCTCCAGGCGCTGCCCCATGGGGGAAGATGGGTCACAGGGTGGGGACTAGAAGGGAGAGGGGATGAGGGTGGAGTGGGGATGGAGACAAGTGGATTGAAGGGGGAGAGGAGTGAGGCCTTGCTGTTTGTCTCTATTCCCCATGTAGACAAAAGAAGAGCAGTCTCAGATCACCAGCCAGGTGACCGGGCAGATTGGCTGGCGGCGGGAGGGCATCAAGTATCGCCGGAACGAGCTCTTCCTGGATGTGCTGGAGAGTGTGAACCTCCTTATGTCCCCACAGGGTGAGGGCCCTCTGGTGATGAAGCGGGATGGGGGCCAGGGCAGGATATTGGTCCTGACTCAGCTGCTCCTGTTTATCTGTCCATCACCAGGGCAGGTGCTGAGCGCCCATGTGTCAGGCCGGGTGGTGATGAAGAGCTACCTGAGTGGCATGCCCGAGTGCAAGTTTGGGATGAATGACAAGATTGTCATTGAGAAGCAGGGCAAAGGCACAGCTGATGAAACAAGCAAGAGGTGCCTGAGGCAGGGGAGCTGGTGGGAGAGGGTGGACCTTGGAGGGCTGAGCAGAACCTGGTGAATCACAGGTTCCTTCTGGATTTCATTTTTGCAGTAATGCAAACTCCCTTTTCCTAAGGGTGTGCTTGGCTTGGTTGCTCTTGGTATCTGTGTTAAGAGAGATGAGGGGATTGTCCTCAACCTACTCGGAGTAAGCCCTTTTGTTTGATCCCAAGGACCAAGATTCTTCTGTACATACTGATGGCCCCTGCCCAGTGTGCCTGAAACTTTTGGGTTCCAAGCAGCAGAGCTCTCAAAAGATGATGAGTTTGCAAAGCTCCCACTCATCCATAACTCTGGGACAGGGACCCGCAAGTCAGAAAGCTGCATTCTGACAGCTTTCCATAGATTATAGTGCACGCCTGTCCAGGCTCTGGCAGCCTTTGGGGGTGGGCTGATCTCCCAGCCCGACTCTCTCGTGCTAGTCTCTTGTACCAATGAGGAGACCTTCTGTCCCTGCTTGCAGCGGGAAGCAATCAATTGCCATTGACGACTGTACCTTCCACCAGTGTGTGCGACTCAGCAAGTTTGACTCGGAGCGCAGCATCAGCTTCATCCCACCAGACGGAGAATTTGAGCTCATGAGGTGCCATTGGGGTGTGAGGAGCAGGGGTTGCTGTTGGCAGAGATGGAGGGAGAGGGAGGAGAACAGGCTCTGCTGTGCCAGCCTGAAGGTCTCACACCCCTAAAGGTATCGCACGACCAAGGACATCATCCTTCCTTTCCGAGTGATCCCGCTAGTTCGGGAAGTGGGACGCACCAAGCTGGAGGTCAAGGTGGTCATTAAGTCCAACTTCAAGCCCTCACTACTGGCTCAGAAGATTGAGGTGAGGATAAGGGACTTGGGGAGGAGGAAGCACTTGTCTCCAGGAATAAAGGGAGCTGATGTCAGGGGTTGACAGAGCTCCCTGACAGGTGTGTCACTTCTAGGTGAGGATCCCAACCCCACTGAACACCAGTGGGGTGCAGGTGATCTGCATGAAGGGGAAGGCCAAGTACAAGGCCAGCGAGAACGCCATCGTGTGGAAGTGAGTCTTTCCTTCATGAGGCCACAGCAGGGCTCAAGATGCCTTGGTGTACCCTCTTGTTAAGTTTCACCTTTCGTCCTGTGAGTGAATGAGTGAGTGAGTGTGGGGGGGGGGAACGGGGGTGACTGCTTCTCTAGGAGCCTTTGTTTGTGTTCTCACCCCTTATACCTCTGTGTAAGTGTGCACATGCCTGCACTGGGGTGCATGCATGCATGCATGCATTTATCAAGATTCTTTAACATTTCCCTATTTGCCCTTGCAATACCTCTGTGAAGTAGAGAGCAAGGGATAGCATGGCCATGTATCTAAGTAGAAACTGCGTGCAGCCCACAGTGCTAAAGAAATAACAGACCCCAGGTTTCATAGCAAGAGGTTATCAGAGTCCTCACCACATTTCCTTGCCCTAGCACCTCCCACAAGCTCCTGGGTTCTCTTCCCTGCCACCCCGCAACCTCCCCAAAGGGGCAACCCCCCTTGAAGCTCCTCCAGGCTACCAGGACCCCTGTGTTCCCAGGATCAAGCGCATGGCAGGCATGAAGGAATCGCAGATCAGCGCTGAGATTGAGCTTCTGCCCACCAACGACAAGAAGAAATGGGCTCGACCCCCCATTTCAATGAACTTTGAGGTATGGCAGAGAAGGGGCCTAGAGCCACGGCAGGGTGTGCTTTAGAGATCATTCAGATCAACCTCTGCGCCTACCACCTTGCAGACGAGGAAACAGGCCCAGAGAGAAGTGATTTCCATTCACAGACCCATTCCTTCCCGCCTTAGGCCTCCTACTAGAAATTGCTATTCACACCGACAAAAATCCTTGACTTCCTTTGGCTTGTCATAAAACAGTTCTTAGGGAAAACTGAAATAGCTTGCATGTCAGGTAAGACACAAAGTTTACAGACAGGAAAATGGGCTGACTGCTCTGTGCACATTAGACGTGTAATTTTTCCACCTCATTGTTTAAGTGCCTAGTATTAAGCAGGATAGTATGTTCTAAGGCAGGTCTTTGGTTGCTGCTACCTGCTCATTAAAGGAATTGATTCAGGTCATCACAGGCAGGGCCTGACTTCAAACCCAAGTGATTGCTAGTTACTCCTGGATATGCTTTCTTCCTTAGTAACCTCTTAGAGGACCCCTCACCACCCCAGCTTCCTTCAGCTTCTTTCAGGGTCCCAATCATTCAGACACCTGTAGTAGAGAGATGAGGTAGGGCAAGGCTATGGAACTTCCCGGAGGAGAGCGGCAGTGAAAGGAAGGTCACATTCCTAACTGGAGCTGTCCCTTGCCCAGGTGCCATTCGCGCCTTCTGGTCTCAAGGTGCGCTACTTGAAGGTGTTTGAACCGAAGCTGAACTACAGCGACCACGACGTCATCAAATGGGTGCGCTACATTGGCCGCAGCGGCATTTATGAGACCCGCTGCTAGCTGCCTAGTGGCAGCTAGCCCGCCTCCCCACCCACCCTCTTCCACGAGTCTGGGTGCCCTTGGTCACCACACGTCAGTGTCTCCCTCCTGCTTTGCTGCCTTCCCTTTGCACCAGCCCCTTCGTCTAGGTCTGGACCAACCACGTTGTGAGCGGGACTGTTGGAGCAGTCCCTGGGCTCCCTGGGGCAGGGTGGTTTCTGAGGTTCCTGCTCCTCCATCCATCTGCCTGCCCCAGCCCCGTGCCAGGCTCTGAGTTCTGCGACCAAAGCCAGGTGGGCCCCATCTCCTCCCCTGCCCTGTGGCCACATCTCTCTGGAGTGGGAGGGTCGGCTGCCCCTCACCTCGGAGCTCCCCCAAAGGCCAGTAACAGATCCCCAGCCCTCGATTCCTACTCTGCTTTGGGATAGTGTGAGCTTCATTTTGTACAACGTGTAACTTTGTCCAGTTATAAACCTAATAAACTCTGTAGAATGGTGTTGCTGGCTAAATGTTGAAGTGGAAGGTACATGGGGAGGGGGTCTGGTGGGACTGTCCTCCCCTGTCTTACTTGGCCTGCCAGGAGTAGAATTTTCTATTCCAAACTCTCTTTTGTCTCAATTGTTACGTCCCTCAGGGCCATCTAAGCCCCTGACAGGTGTTAGCCCCAGGTCTCCCATCTCCTCTGAGAAAATAGCCTCAAGGACAAGCAGCCCCACCTGGCCCTGGTTCCCTGAGGGTAGAGATTCTTTCCTTAAAATCATTCTCAGCTTTAGGCAGGTATTTTTCTAATTAGCAGAGATTAAGCAAGGTTTACATTTGGTCTTTCCAGCCCTCCTTAGAAACTGACCTCTTAATTCCATCCTCCTGGCAGTTACTCAGGCTTCACAGGCCTCAGTGGGTGGGTTGTAAAAAGGAAAAATGACTCTTCCCAGGCCTCTTAGAAAATTCTTCCCTCTGTGCCTCCCCCTCTCCATAGAATTGTGTGGTGAGTCCGTGAGGGGAGTGCTTCATCTGCTGATGTGTTGGAGCAGATAAAGATTTGCCATCACTGGTTTTCCCTCGCTTGGTCTCAACCTTTTTAAACCTAAAACATCTATTAAGAGAAAATATATAATGAACCCTCATGTCGCATCATGGTGGTTTAACTTGTCATCTCCTTAATATCACATCCAATCTGTGTTCGTGCTTAATCCAAGTGTCCTACAAAAATTTTCACAATTTACATCTGGATCCAAACAAGGTCCATTGTGATTGGTGAATGCTTCTTAAATCTTAAAAATCACAGGTTCTCCCTTAGCTCTTGCAATGTTGAAGAAACCAAATAGTTCTGTAGTTTCCCCGTCAGAATTACTTTCCCTGTTTTTCATATAAAATGGAAATAACAGGATCGATTCCTCACAATGCCAAAAGGATGGATAACGTTGTGACTTTAGGTGACAATTTTAGAGCCCAGTTGGAAGAATATTCACATTAAATGTGAAGCAGTAGCAGCATCAGGGTACGAAGACGTCTCTTTGCTTTGGGTGTAGGTAGGGAATAAATAGTGCATTTACACAGACCTTGTCGATCTGGTTTTCTTGCCCCGTGGCGGTCAGTGAGGCAGTGCCCCGGGGGTGGTGGGAGGACGTAATTCGCTGAAGTCAGCTGAGCTGTCAAGTGTGAGAGGACTGAGTGCAGGTCGCGGGCGGGCTGGCTACCTGACCAAGACAAGCAGCCCGTAGGGCCAGAGAACCGGAACAAAACGCGCGGCTGCACAGAACGGTGCCAGGGGCTTCTAAAAGCTCAGGGACCAGCGTTGAGTCAGCAAAGTTCTCGGCGAGCTCCAAAATGGACCCGGACAGGTGCGCAGCGGCTGACGCGCCTCAAGTGAGCGTACAGAATCTAGCACGGCCGAAGTGCTTTATCAACCGCCCTCCTTGGGAGGATCCCAGATAAACCGCGAGGTTCTCTGCACCCCGCCCCCGCCGCCAGCAGGATCTCCACCTCCCAGAAGGCAGCGAGCACCGCACGTGTGGTTAATTTTTTAGTGGAAAGGGTTACGCAAGCGCAGAAAGTGTGGCTCAGCGTAGACTCTGAGCGGCGCTTGCGCACCGTTCCTCCAGCTCCGTTCACCCCGCCCACCGGGTTCTGCGCACTCTGCGCATTTCTTACGTTACCGTTTCGCATGCGCTTTGGAAGGAAGGGCGAGATTTCGGGGACGGGCAGGGGGCGGGCCTTGGCCGAGGTCTCACGGCGACTGCGCGGACTGGATCCCAACTGGAACATGGCGACTTGCGCTGAAATCCTACGGAGCGAGTTCCCCGAAATTGACGGACAGGTCTTCGACTACGTGACGGGTGAGCCGAACCGAATCAACGCGCTGGGGATGCCGAAGTGGTAGTCAGAGGGGGAGTACTAAGGGAGGGCAGTGCTGCGGACCGCTGCTAGGCCTCTCCTCTGCGTGACCTCTTGTCCCGAGGGCCAGTTGTTTCTGGAGCCCGGACTGGGGCCGCGGTACGGGGATTAAAACTGCTTGTATGTCCACCCTACCTGGTATTTTCCTCGTCTTGCCACGCCCGCCCTAGGCGTCTTGCACAGCGGCAGTGCGGACTTCGAGTCTGTGGATGACCTGGTGGAAGCTGTGGGGGAACTGTTGCAAGAGGTGTCCGGGGACAGCAAGGATGACGCGGGCATCAGGGCCGTGTGCCAGCGCATGTACAACACTCTGCGCCTGTACGTGCCAGGGCAGGGATATTCGTGGGGGAGATGGGAGGGCGGACGGTCAGGAGAGGAGACGTGAGGGAGGAAGGTCTGACGGCCGCAGAGCTTTCTCCTCCACTTCTAACTCTTTGCTTTCTATCCCTACCCTCAAGGACTGAGCCACAGACCCAGGGAAACAGCCAGGTGCTACTAGACGCCCCCATCCAGTTGTCAAAGATAACAGAGAGCTACGGTGAGAGTGAGGGAAGATTGAACTAGCTGCCCTGTGTCCTTTTCTTGGCCTCCACCCCCTAGCCACCTGCCCCCTGGAGCTCAGGACTCTTGTGGTACCTCTGTTCCACAGAACAAGGTTGTAGGAACTAGTTGATGTCTTTACAGAGGGCAGATGAGCCCATTAATAAAGGGATTAGGATTGGAGAGTTCTCTAAGCTCTTGGATGTGGTAGGAAGCATATGGGCCTTGCAGCTGGACAGTCTTGGGTTCACTCCCCAATTTTGCGACTTACTAACCAACTGCATGATCTTGTAAGAGTTGCCTGTCTGCTCCCAGTCTCTGTATCCTTAATCTGCGACTTGAGTTTTTGTTTTGTTTTTAAGTGTTGGGAGGATGATACCTATCTCCAGAATTTGTAAGGCTTTCCTTTAAATGTATGTGTCTGTGTTTAGTTTGTGTTAGTTACTCAAAATGTTAGTTTCCCTTCCCTTAGGGAGAAGGTGACAGCTTTTCTTATCGCTTACAGACTGTGGCACCAAACTTCCAGGCCTGCTAAAGAGGGAACAGTCCTCGGTGAGGAGGGGGAGGAGGAAGAAAAGGAGAGGGCTGTATCTATGGGGGGGAGTGGGAGTTGATTGTCTCTAAATATTGGAGTATCTTTCTGGGGGATTTCTGATTGTTTTTTCCTGAGTCTCCAAGCCTACACCCTAGGATGAAATGGTTGTGTTTGGACCCTTAGACAGTGAATGCAAAGAAGCTAGAGAAAGCTGAGGCTCGACTGAAGGCAAAGCAGGAGAAGCGCTCAGAGAAGGACACACTCAAGACCAGCAGCCCTCTGTGAGTTTAGTGAGAAGGGCTGAGAAGAGAGCAGAGCAGTCTCTATTGGGATGGAAGGGTGCTTGGGAGTGCTAAAAGCCATCCGTTTCTCCCTTTAAAAGAGTTTTGGAAGAGGCATCAGCCAGCCAGGCAGGCAGCAGAAAGGAGAGTCGGTTGGAATCATCTGGCAAGAACAAATCCTACGATGTGCGAATTGAGAACTTTGATGTGTCTTTTGGCGATAGGTGAGGGAGTGGCAGTGGGGGAGTGGGGGTGATATTTTTCTTTTTCCAGTTAAAGGAGAATTAGGAGAGGTGAAATGGGGCTAAAAATAGTTAGGTTTCTGTTGTTAAACTTGCTGTGCAACTACCTCTAGAGTACCCTTTGTCTCCTTTCTACCACCTCTGCAGGGTACTGCTGGCTGGAGCAGATGTGAACCTGGCATGGGGCCGCCGCTATGGGCTGGTGGGTCGGAATGGACTAGGGAAGACGACGCTGCTGAAGATGCTGGCCACCCGGAGCCTGCGGGTTCCAGCCCACATTTCCCTGCTGCACGTGGAGCAGGAGGTTGCTGGAGACGACACCCCTGCCCTGCAGAGTGTGCTGGAGAGTGATACTGTGCGAGAAGATCTCCTGCGTCGGGAGCGGGAGCTCAGCACCCAGATTGCTGCTGGCAGGTGAGGGCTCCTGGCGAGGGATTGACCAGCAGCAGCTGTGCTTCACAGAGAACCTGCCGTGCTGGCACAATCCACAATTCGTGTGCCCGTCCTAGTAGGCAGCAGATCTTAGAACTTGGCGCTGTGGGGCTGTAAATCCCTTGTTCCTGGCACAGTGCCCATTGCCCTCACCGCCATGAGCAAGTCCTTCCTGTGCTCTGTTCCTGTCCCGGCAACAAGGCAGCCAGTGGCCTGCTTTGCAACTGTCCTGGGGTGCAGGATACACTAGTAGACTGCGCCTACTCAGGCTGATTGCCATTCCCCCATTCCTAGGGCCGAGGGCTCAGAAGCTGCACAGCTGGCAGAAATCTATGCCAAGTTGGAGGAGATTGAGGCTGACAAAGCACCTGCCAGGTATTTAAAATTCCCTTCCTTTCTTCAGATTTCATCTTTCCCTTCTGTTACCTGTTCCAACCAGGTTCTTTAATTTCTTCACTCCTAGAGCATCAGTCATTCTTGCTGGGCTTGGCTTTACCCCCAAAATGCAGCAGCAGCCCACGCGGTGAGTGGCCCTTACCATTCTTGGCTCTGAACGCTGTTGGCTCTGCCTCTGCCTGTTCTCGTGAACACTCGCCCTTGTGATGCAGCTCTGTCTCTCTTTAGGGAGTTCTCAGGTGGCTGGAGGATGAGACTGGCCCTCGCCCGGGCTCTGTTTGCTAGGTGAGTCTCCTGGGCCTGTGTATGGATACTGTGGAGAATGGGCTTGGCTCTTGGGGGGTGGCAACAAGTCGCTGGCCTAAAACCTCAAGCCTTGTGTTCTTCTTTTCCACAGGCCAGATCTGCTGCTGTTAGATGGTGAGTTTGAAATGGGGCACCCTGACTTTGGGGTGCAAAAGCATGCCATCATCCAAGTTCCCAGTTCTCTAGCCCTTCTATCCCAAACGTGTCCTTCTCCACTTTTCCAGAACCCACAAACATGCTGGATGTAAGGGCCATCCTGTGGCTGGAGAATTACCTGCAGGTGAGTGCCTACAGGTGCCAGAGTAAGTCTAGGAAAGGTCTGCCTCCAAGACCATTGGGGTCTGGGAGCTGACTGCCTTCCCAAACTGGGCCTGCCATCCTGTGACCCCCCCCCACCAGACGTGGCCCTCCACAATCCTGGTCGTCTCCCACGACCGCAACTTCCTGAATGCCATAGCCACAGACATCATCCACCTGCACAGCCAGCGGCTGGATGGTTACCGGGGAGACTTTGAGACCTTCATCAAGAGCAAGCAGGAGCGGCTGCTCAGTCAGCAGCGTGAATATGAGGCCCAGCAGCAGTATCGCCAGCATATCCAGGTGTGGGAGCAGGCGGCGCTGGGGACCTGCCCCATCCCGTGGGTATTGGAGTTGTGGGGAGTGAGGGAGCGGAACAGTACCTGAACTCATCCACCTGCAGGTTTTCATTGACCGCTTTCGCTACAACGCCAACAGAGCCTCTCAAGTGCAGAGCAAACTCAAGATGCTGGAGAAGCTGTGAGTACGGTGTCTCTGACCAGGCTTTGACTCATGTCTCTTTATTTTCTTCCCTCATTTTGTAGGCCACCCCTTGCCCTCCCATTTTAGATCTCCCCTTTTCTACAAACCAACTTTAATTTCCTCCCCTGCAGGAAGGCAGGATATTCTGTTACTGCTCTTGGAGAGTTAATCTTGCCCCCAGGCCTAGGCAACTATCAGTCTACTTTCTGTCTGTATATATTTGCTAATTCTGGACATTTCGTATAAATGGAATTGTACACGTAATCTTTTGTGTCTGGCTTTTTTCGCTTAACATAATGTTTTCGAGGCTCACTGTGTCGGAGCATGGATTAGTGCTTCACTCCTCTTTATGACCAGATAATATTCTGTTGTATGGATAGTCCACATTTTGTTTGTTGACTCATCAGGTGGTAGACATTTGGATTATTTCCCCTTTTTGGTTCTTATGAATAATGCTGCTATGGACATTTGTGTACAAGTTTTTGTGTAGACATGTGTTTTCTGTTCTCTTGGGTACATACCTAGGAATGGAATTGCTGGGTTACATGGTAATTCTATGTTTAAATTTTTGAGGAACTGCCAAACTGTTTTTATTTTATTTTATTTATTTATTTATTTTTGGCTCTGTTGGGCCTTCGTTGCTGCATGTGGGCTTTCTCTAGTTGTGGCGAGTGGGGGCTACTCTTTGTTGCGGTGCGCAGGCTTCTTATTGCGGTGGCTTCTCGTTGCAGAGCATGGGCTCTAGGTGCACAGGCTGCAGTAGTTGTGGCACGTGGGCTCAGTAGTTGTGACTCGCGGGCTCTAGAGCGCAGGCTCAGTAGTTGGCGCATGGGCTTAGTTGCTCCACAGCATATGGGATCTTCCTGGACCAGGGCTCAAACCTGTGTCGCCTGCATTGGCAGGCAGATTCTTAACCACTGTGCCACCAGGGAAGCCCTCCAAACTGTTTTTAAAAGCAGCTGCACCATTTTACATTCCTACCAGCAATGTATGAGGGTTCCAATTTCTCTGCCTTCTCGCCAACACTTATTATCTGTCTTTCGAAGTTTAGCCATCCTAGTGGGTGTGAAGTGATATCTCATTGTGATCTTGATTTGTATTTCCTTAATGACTAATGGTGTTGAGCATTGGAGGGTTTTTTTGTTTGTTTTTAAATTTTATTTATTTAATTTATTTTTGGCTGTGTTGGGTCTTCGTTTCTGTGCGAGGGCTTTCCCTAGTTGGGGCAAGCAGGGGCCACTCTTCATCGCGGTGCACGGGCCTCTCACTATCGTGGCCTCTCTTGTTGCGGAGCACAGGCTCCAGACACGCAGACTCAGTAGTTGTGGCACATGGGCTCACTTGCTCTGCGGCATGTGGGATCCTCCCAGACCAGGGCTCGAACCCGTGTCCCCTGCGTTGGCAGGCAGATTCTCAACCACTGCACCACTAGGGAAGCCGCGGAGGTTTTTTTAATTGAGGTACAGTTGATATGCAGTATTATATAAGTTTCACTTGTACAGCATAGTGATTCACAATATTTAAAGGTTACATTTCATTTATAGTTATTGTAAAATATCGGCGGTATTCCCTGTGTTGTGTAATATATTCTTGTAACTTATTTATTTTATACATAGTAATTTGTATCTTTTAATCTTCTACCCCAATCTTGCCTCTCCACCCCTTTCCTCTCCCCACTGGTAACCACTAGTTTGTTCTCTGTATCTGTGAGTCTGTTTCTTTTTTGTTATATTCACTAGCTTTATTTTTTAGATTCCACCTATAAGTGATATCATACAGTATTTTTCTTTGTCTTATTTCACTTAGCATAATATTCTTCAAGTCCATCCATGTTGTTACAGATGGCAAAATTTTATTCTTTTTTTGTGGCTGAGTCGTTTTCCATTGTGTGTGTGTGTGTGTGTGTGTGTGTGTATTCATTCATCTGTGGATGTGCAGACACTTAGGTTGCTTATGTATCTTGGTAGTTGTAAACAATACTGCTGTGAACATTGGGGTGCATGTATCTTTTCGAATTAGTGTTTTCATTTTTTTCGGATACATACCCAGGAGAGCATTGGAGGTTTAATCTTGAAGCAATATTTCTGGATGTGCTGGTGGTAGGGGTTTTGTGACCTTGAAACATACGTCACAGTATATTAACAGGGAGGACAAAAGAACTACCAAAAAAAGAATCCTATTTTTCCGGCATGTATATTATGCATCTGTGGATGTGCAGACACTTAGGTTGCTTATGTATCTTGGTAGTTGTAAACAATACTGCTGTGAACATTGGGGTGCATGTATCTTTTCGAATTAGTGTTTTCATTTTTTTCGGATACATACCCAGGAGAGCATTGGAGGTTTAATCTTGAAGCAATATTTCTGGATGTGCTGGTGGTAGGGGTTTTGTGACCTTGAAACATACGTCACAGTATATTAACAGGGAGGACAAAAGAACTACCAAAAAAAGAATCCTATTTTTCCGGCATGTATATTACTTGTGTGATAAAAACAAATTTATTTTTTAAAGTTGTAAACCTAGTCTGTCTCCTCTCTCCTCAGACCGGAGCTGAAACCCGTGGACAAGGAGTTGGAGGTAGTGATGAAGTGAGTGCTGGGCCAGAGGGGCAGGTGGGGAAGCTCTTGTTTCTGGCTGCCCTCGTGCTCCTCACCCCCACTCCTTGCAGGTTCCCCGACGGGTTTGAGAAATTCTCACCACCAATTCTGCAGCTAGATGAGGTGGATTTCTACTACGACCCAAAGCATGTCATCTTCAGCTGTCTCTCCGTCTCTGCTGATCTTGAATCCCGCATCTGTGTGGTATGGTTGCTGTTGCGTGAGCTGGGACTGGACTCTCCCACCCCTGTATGTGGTGTGGATTGGCCACATGGGGGAGAAGGTCCCCAGGAGTAGGAGTCAGCGCCTGGGCTGAGGACTTTGCTATACTCGGCCCCTCCTCCCGGGGGAGGACTTTGCTATACTTGTACTGGCCCCTCCTCCAGCCTCACAGGGCCGCTCTGCAGCATAGATGGAGAGCCTGGCATGTGGTATTTTATAAATACTTAGAGCAGTACTTTGTCTTACTGGTCTCAGCTCTGAGTTTCCTCAAACTGTGGAATATAGAGGAGAGAGCATGGGCTTCAGGGTCAGACTTCGATTCCTAACTCTGCCATTTCCTAGCTTGGTTACTAAGCAGTCTCCTCATCCTTAAAATGGAGATAATGTCTAACTCACTTGGTTATTGGGAGAATTAATTCCCTTGCACTTAGTGGGTACTTAGGTATTGGTCCCTTTTACATCTTCCTTCATTTTTTTCTATAGTTCCTTAAGAATATTTTTTTAGTTGTTGGAGTCCCTGAGACTAGCTGAGACCCATTCTCATCTCCTCCACTTCTGTATCCCGCACAAGGATGCTCTTTACATTCTCTTGTTACTTCTTACAGGTTGGGGAGAATGGGGCTGGGAAGTCTACCATGTTGAAGCTCCTTATGGGGGATCTGGCACCTGTTCGGGGCATCAGACATGCTCACAGGTAGGGCCCACATCGCCGCTCTCCAAACCCTCCTGTGCTGTAGCTGCACTCTTTTATGGCCATTGCCCTCGATGCCCTCTCTCCACCTTTCCGTCTGCCTGCAGGAATCTGAAGATTGGCTATTTCAGCCAGCACCACGTGGAGCAGCTGGACCTGAATGTCAGTGCTGTGGAACTGCTGGCACGCAAGTTCCCCGGTGCGTCAGGGATTTGAGTTGGGGAAGGAGGGCCGGGCCTGACGCCTACAGCTAGGCCTACCTGGGGTTGCTGAGCAGCCCCCCGACGCTGGGTGTGAGGACATATGCATTGGGGGTGGAGCTGGGGGGAATGTGAAGGGAGGGAGTTGGGCCGAGAACCCACACGGTGGGGTGGGGCCTGTTCCAGGACGGCCTGAGGAGGAATACCGTCACCAGCTGGGCCGGTATGGCATCTCTGGAGAACTGGCCGTGCGCCCTGTTGCCAGCTTGTCTGGGGGCCAGAAGAGCCGGGTGGCCTTTGCTCAGATGACCATGCCCTGGTGAGGCGTCCTTTTCAAGAGCTTTGCTCTCCCCTTTCCCACTCTTTCCTAATGGAAAATGATTGTCTTGCCTTCGTATCAGAGTTCCTTTTCTCCCAGCCCCCGTAACTTCCCACCTTCCTGGGTTCTGCCTTCCAGCCCCAACTTCTACATTCTGGATGAACCCACAAACCACCTGGATATGGAGACCATTGAGGCTCTGGGCCGCGCTCTCAACAATTTCAGGGTGAGTGTACCTTCACACTGCCCACTCCTTCCCAGGCCTCAGCACCCCTTAGGGGCCCCCTGAGTGCTCCCTGGTCTCCTGTCTTTCAGGGTGGTGTGATTCTGGTGTCCCACGATGAACGCTTCATCCGGCTGGTGTGCCAAGAGCTGTGGGTGTGTGAAGGAGGCGGCGTCACCCGGGTCGAGGGGGGATTTGACCAGTACCGAGCTCTTCTCCAGGAACAGTTCCGCCGTGAGGGCTTCCTCTAGGGCCACCAAGCTGAGGACTGTGCCCAGGACATGGACTGGTCTCTCAGACCCCTGGGCCACCACGTAGGCAACCATCTCCGGCCATGGACTTACCCCGACTTTGGGGACAGCCTTATTCCTAAATCTCTCCTTTTGATTGGAGCGTCCTCTTGCACAACCCAGGGAGCCCCACCTAAGGGTCTTTAAGGACTGGTCTTCCAAGAGGAAGGGAATGGGGGTGCCCTCTGGGATTTTAGGTTCTCCCCCACTGCCCCAGCTGCGACTGGGCTCTGAGTGGCCACATGTAAATTAAATCTCCCTGCATCTTCCTCGCCTCGCCTCTGCTGCTCCCTGGCGCGGGGCTACACTGTTTGCCCACGGTTGAGGAGTGTAGGCTCTCTGATATGGCATTTTCCTGTGGCATTTGTGTCGGTCATGTGGAGGAGGCCATGGCAGTATCAGTGTTGCCCCTGGGCAGAGATGTCATTGAAGCCGCTGGGCGTCGGCCTTGCAGTGGACCAAGCTAGTGATGAAGGGAGGCATATTACATCACTGCGGTGCTGTTCCCTCTGGCCTGGGCTCAGCCTCAGCTGAAGGGGTCTGGGTTCTGCCGTCTCAGCCCCACTGCTTGAGAGAGTAAACTGATTCTGTAACCTGGCCTCAAGCATGGTTTGCCAACTGCTTTCTCCAGTGGTCTCTGGCCCAGGCTCACCCTTCTTCTCTGATCTGGACCTCTGATCTGAGAGCCTTCTCACAGGCCCCATCACTCTCTTCCAACCTCAGATTTGCAGATGGGCCAGTTGGGGCTAGCTGGTGTAGGGTCTGTGCCTGCCTGTTTGCCAGACTCTCAGCACTTTCACCCCTTACCAGCTTGTGGTCCCTGTCTGAGTTCTCCCAATTCTTTTAGAGTCCCTGGAAGTGCTGCTGAAGGTTCTGTGGCAGAATCTGCTTCTTTGGAGGTGGCTTTGTGTATGAAGAGCACTGGAGTTGAATCTATGATCAAATCCCAACTCTATTACTGGTAGTAGAAGGGGTCACCTATGTTAGCGGGGTAGCCACAGCAAGTTGGCCTTTTTGAACACCTTCTCCTTGGCACCTACAGAAGCACTCAAATGGATTCCTGTGACCAGTCTATGATTTGGAGGACCATCATATGAAAAAGTAGTGAATTTTTTCTGAATGACTCCAGAGGTAGGCAAGTTTGGGCTCAAAAGAAGGAAAAACTTTCTTAATAGTTCAGGCTGCCTTCTGATAGTTCCTGGCCTCTGGGACTGTTCAGCCCCACTGCTCTCTAGAGAAGGGCTCTTATGGCCTCTAAGCTGGCTCCCAATTTTATGATTGCATTATGTAAGAGCCTGTATATATGACAACACAGGCCTACTGCAGGCCTTAGAAAGTTGGGGTGAATGAATTGCAGCAGTTGAGAAAGACCCTACAGTAAGTGTGTAAGGTGAAGTTTGGGGGATTAGAGGTGGGGAGTTGGGAGAAGTTGGTTGTCCTGATGGGTAGAAAATGAAGGCAGTGTCAGCCATGTCCACTCCAGAAAACACAGGGCAGAGAGAAGGGAGGAATCTGGCACACAGTGGGTGAAGCTACCCTTTCCACACTATGGAGAGCCTGTCCAACCCCAGCCATTGGGAAGCTGTTTCTTCTACTGGAGGCTTAAAGCCAGTCAGGAGCTGGCCCGGTTAAAAGACCTGTCTGCAGGGTCTTCATTGAAATCCTGCTGTCCCTGCTTCTGCGGGCCTTACCACACTCACCAGCACCTTCTCAGGCAACCTGACTGGTCCCCTGTGGGAGGCAGAGTGCAGGGGTGCAGAAGGGTCATGGGTTCCTCCATACAAGTCTACAAGGCACTTGAAGGTGCCTGTCAGAGAACTGTTTATTTCAATGTGGAATTGCCATCTTGAGATTCGTCGGATGTAGACAACATTTAGGTAAGTTCTCACTGGTTTCCAGGCAAATTTTAGCCGAGTAGAGAAAGGGCTATTTACCCTCACTGGTCATGCCCCAGTCTAGTTCGTCATTTAGAACATAACATTCTACTAAGAGCCACTCCCCAGGCCTGGGCCTGGCTCACCCACAGATGCAAACCAAACAATGTCAACATCAGCGCACCACTGCTCGGCACCAGCCTGGGTGTGCAGCCTGGATGTCAGAGTCTGGGAAATCCCACAGGGTCCACCTGGAGTGATGGACTCCCCTCAACCCCGCCCCCCTCCAGGTGGGCTTCAGTGCACTTTGCGTGTCCCTCACTATAAGCTGCTTGCCATTATTGGGGTGGTAGTTCCCACTTTGCCTTGATATCCTTGAAGGCCAGACCATGGCTTGCTCATCTTTTCATCTTCTGTCCCTGTCGCAGGTTGGGTTTCCTGGGAAGCAGCTTGAAGAGGAGATTGGTATGTTTACTGGGAGGAGGTGCTCCAGATTGAGCAGAGGGAGAAGTTGGGTATTGACGCAAGCCCAGTGAAGGCCTCAATCAACCCCACATTCTGGAGCTGGCAGGGATCTTCTGAGTTGAGGCAGTGGGTCCGGCCTTATTCCACTGAGTTGAACAGTCTCTGGATGCTGGCTGCCACCAGAAGGAGCTGTGAGGACATTGGGAGAGGAAGTTTCCTTCAGCTGAGGCAGTTTCCCCTAAGTGGTGACAGCTGAGGACTTGCTGCCATCAGTCAGTGCTCAGCAGCTAGTGCGGCAAGTCCTTCATTCCCGAAAGCTCATCGCAGCAACCACTATAGCAACCACTACTGTGCCTAGCACATGAAGACGTGCTCAATCAGAATGCTTGAGAAGTGAATATTTGGGGGAAATTATTTGAGAAAAAGTAGGGAATGACATTGGAGAAGGAAAGCACAGAGGCCAGGAGACAAGCAGGCTATGACCGAAACCCAGCCCTAAGGATATGGGGTCAGAGCAGCGGAGGTGGAGGTGCAAAGCTTTGGGACATAAGAGACAGATTAAAGGGGCCAGGTTCTTTTGTTTTTTTGTTGTTTTTTCAAACGTCTCCTTGTTTTCTTTTATGACAATGTTAAGGAAATAATGACAGTTAATAGTTATTGCGCTCTTGTTACGTAGTAGGCACCGTAGTAAGTGCTTTACCTGCACTAAGTCAACCTTCACAACCCTATGAACTGGCACAGTTGTTATCCCCATTTTATAGATGAGGAAATGGAGTTGACATAGTGGGAGGGGTTCAGGACAGTCTGGCTCTAGAGCACAGCTCTGAGTAGCCACACTGCCCTATCACTCAGTTCCTAGCACCATGTGCTAAATAGTGAGAGTTTGTTAATTCAGTCACTTAAAACTCATCATTAATTGCATGGGGTGGGGGATGGGAGGTGGGGGACTTGAAGAAGTTTCTCTCGGGAGAACAAGCTGATGAGTAGGTCCTGGCACAGTGGCTGACACACGCTAGGTGCTCCGTGAATAGTTCATTAAATGATTCGATACCTGTGGTATAGTGGAAAAGTCATGCACTGGGATTAGCCAGCTCTACCACTGATGGCATCTTAGGCAAATCAATCTCTCCTGAATAAATTACCATCCATAAAATGGGCATAACGCAGTTTGTGTTGCCCGCTTCTTGGGTAGGAGGAAGGATTAAATAAGACAAGGTCCTGTGTAAACCGAATAAAATTTTTTGTACACTGTAAAGTGCTGTGGATCCAAAGGGTGTCATTTCATGGGAGGAATGATAGGAGAGCAGCCTGGAGTCTCCTGTGGAGACACGCAGACTCGCACAAACACACACAAGCACTCCAGGCCACCATCAAGATGATGGCCCCAGGAGGGCCACCCCATAGCCCTCATCTGCTAACCCAAGCATCAGAATGCAGGAATGCAGCGTGAGACTCTGCCTGGCACCCGCTGAGTTAGAAATCACTGCAATTAAAGCCCATTCTAATAACATGTATAGGCCATGCCCTGTTGGTAATTCTAGGTTTCTCTTTATGTTAAATAACTGCATGGTTTGGAAGGGATTTCTGCTGTACTGTATATAGAGAGACCTTTGAAATCCTAAATTAGAATAAATATTTATCAACCCATGCTATAGCATTTTTTTTTTGCTATAGCATTTTTAACATTGAGAAATGCTTCCACAAATGTTCTCTTTCAGTCTTGTCTCCTCAATAATCTCGTGTTACGTGGCCCCTGCTGAGTTATCCTCATTTTATAGAACAGAAGCTTGAAGCAGAAAGATGTTAAGTGTCTTCTGTAAAACTTTTAGAGGAAAACATAGGAAGAACACTCCGACAAATCACAGCAAGATCTTTTTTGACCCACCTCCTAGAGTAATGGAAATAAAAACAAAAATAAATGGCACCTAATGAAACTTAAAAGCTTTTGCACGGCAAAGGAAACTATAAACAAGACGAAAAGACAACCCACAGAATGGGAGAAAATATTTGCAAATGAATCAACAGACAAGGGATTAACCTCCAAATTATATAAACAGCTCAGGCAGCTCAATATTAAAAAAACAAACAACCCAATCAAAACATGGGCAGAAGACCTAAATAGACATTTCTCCAAAGAAGACATACAGATGGCCAAGAGACACATGAAAACCTCAATATCAGTAATTATTAGAGAAATGCAAATCAAAACTACAACGAAAAAAAAAAAAAAACTACAACGAGGTATCACCTCACACTGGTTAGAATGGGCATTGTCAGAAAATCTACGAACAACAAATGCTGGAGAGGGTGTGGAGAAAAGGGAACCCTCTTGCACTGTTGGTGGGAATGTAAATTGATACAACCACTATGGAGAACAGTATGGAGGTTCCTTAAAAAACTAAAACTAGAATTACCATATGATCCAGCAATCCCACTACTGGGCATATACCCAGAGAAAACCATAATTCAAAAAGACACATGCACCCCAATGTTCATTGCAGCACTATTTAGAATAACCAGGTCATGAAAGCAACCTAAATGCCCATCAACAGACGAATAGATAAAGAAGATGTGGTACATATATACAATGGAATATTAACCATAAAAAGGAACAAAATTGGGTCATATGTAGAGACGTGGACGGACCTAGAGACTGTTGTACGGAGTGAAGCAAGTCAGAAGGAGAAAAATATCGTATATTAACACATACCTAGAAAACTGGTACAGATGAACTGGTTTGCAAGGCCAAAATAGAGACACAGGACTTCCCTGGTGGTGCAGTGGTTAAGAGTCCGCCTGCCGATGCAGGGGACACAGGTTGCTGCCGATGCGGAGCAACATAAGCCCGTGCACCACATCTACTGAGCCCACGTGCCACAAGTACTGAAGCCCACATGCCTAGAGCCCATGCTCCGCAACAAGAGAAGCCACCGCAGTGAGAAGACTGTGCACTGCAACGAAGAGTAGCGCCCCGCTCCTCACAGCTAGAGAAAGCCCGCGTGCAGCAACAGAGACCCGATGCTGCCAAAAATAAATAAATAAATATTAAAAAAAAAAAAAAGTAGAGACACGGATGTAGAGAACAAACGTATGGACATCAAGGGGGAAGGGGTGGTGGTGGTGGGATGAATTGGGAGATTCGGATTGACATATATACACTAATATGTATAAAATAGATAACTAATAAGAACCTGCTGTATAGGGCTTCCCTGGTGGCACAGTGGTTAAGAATCCGCCTGTCAATGCAGGGGATGTGGGTTTGAGCCCTGGCCCGGGAAGATCCCACATGCCGCAGAGCAACTAAGCCTGTGTGCCACAACGACTGAGCCTGAGCTCTAGAGCCCACAAGCCACAACTACTGAGCCCGTGTACCACAAGTACAGAAGCATGCGCACCTAGAGCCCATGCTCTGCAACGAGAAGCTGCAACAATGAGAAGCCCGCGCACTGCAACAAAGAGTGGCCCCCGCTCTCTGCAACTAGAGAAAGCCCACGCACAGCAACGAAAACCCAACACAGCCAAAAATAAATAAATAGATTTATGGTAAAAAAATAACCTGCTGTATAAAAAATAAATTAAAAAAAGAATGGAATTTTTAAAAAAGATGTTAAGTGTCTTGCTTAGGTTCAGATACCTCTGTGCATGCAGAGATGGGGCAATAACCAAAGTATCTGCGTCCCCAGCCTTCTCACATCTTTCTGGATCGGCTATTCTGAACTTTGTTCCACAGCTATTCATACAATGGGTGACATTCTCATATCACACATGCCAGTGAGTATGCCCAGGGTCATGTGCCCTTCTATCCTTGTAGGGAACTATTTTGAACCCAGAAAGAAATGTAGAAGTCATTCAAGAGTTTGTAAATTGTAGTTTGCTGGTGTATGTGTGTTTCAGGGTCGGGAGGGGACATTTAACAACCATCAGGTTGATGAGTGTATATTATTTAGCCAAAGAAGAACACAAGTGATGTGAAGAGCACATGAAATGTGATCCAAATCAAGAATGCCAGAATCGTGCAATGGACGGACCAAGAATTGGTCAGTGGGTCCCCAGACCTGCTTGAGAGGAAGCAGACTCTATTTTGTGGCTTGTCCCTTTAGCAGGTCTTGCCTTTCAGAGGCACTGGATGCCTTCGTCCATCAGAGCTTGACACCACAGGCCCCTGAGCTTCATCCACTAACTCCCCCACTCCATTCCACCCTCATCTGATTTCTTTGGCTTGTGACTTGGTTTGTGTGACCTTTCTCATCTAGAGTGGATGTACTAACCAGTAAAAGTGGATTTTTAGGCCCCCTGTTGGCTGTGTTTCTAATGATAATAAACTGACATCTGGTTTATACATCAGTCTCTTCTAAGTTTCAATAGTGGGAGACAAAAACACTTGGCTTGATCCAGCAATGATAATAATTTACTGGGCACTATGTTCCAAGCATTCTTCTAATCATTTTATATGAGTTAACTTGTTTCATCCTCACAACAAAATAATGTGGTATGGATTATATACAATGGAATATTACTCAGCCATAAAAAGGAATGAAATTGGATCATTTGTAGAGGTGTGTGTGGATCTAGAGACTGTCATACAGAGTGAAGTAAGTCAGAAAGAGAAAAACGAATATCGTATGTTAACGCATATATGTGGAACCCAGAAAAACGGTACAGATGAACCGGTTTGCAGGGCAGAAATAGAGACACAGATGTAGAGAACAAATGTATGGACACCAAGGGGGGAAAGCGGCGGGAGTGGTGGTGGTAGGATGAATTCGGAGATTGGGATTGACATATATACACTAATATGTATAGAATGGATAACTAATAAGAACCTGCTGTATAAAAAAATAAATAAAATTCAAAAAAAAAAAAGCAGATGGACTGTACCAACCATGATGACCACACATTCATCTAACATCCCTTGTGTGGGGGGCAGGTAGGGATATACTGGAAGATTGAGATTGACCTATACACACTACTATATATAATACAAATAACTAATAAGGACCTACTGTATAGCACAGGGAACTCTACTCAATACTCTGTAATGGCCTATGTGGGAAAAGAATCTAAAAAAGAGTGGATATATGTGTATGTATAACTGAATCACTTTGCTGTACACCTCAAACTAACACAGCATTGTAAATCAAATATACTCCAATATATATTTTTTTAAATCGGCACTTTATGAGTAAATGGAAACTCAGAAATGTTTTAAAAAACTAAACTAAACTGATCTTGCCTAGGTCTACCCAGCTCATGAGTCTCTGCGCTGGGGTTTGCCCTGAGGTCAGGATGGGCCCAAAGCTTCAGCTTGCCCAGCCTAGCACAGCAAGACACCCGACCAAGCTGACGTTTGGGATCTAAGCTGATGAGGAGCACCTCTGTGCTGGGGTGACCTCAGTGGGTACTGGGGCCCAGGGGGTCCGTGTCTGAGCAGCCTACCAGCCCACCTGGAGCATACCATTGTGTTTTGAAAGATTTTATCTACGAAACAAACCTAATTTATTAAATAATTATTTTCCCATTAAAATATAATCAAAGACATAATACGGGGGCTTCCCTGGTGGCGCAATGGTTAAGAATCGCCCGCCAATGCAGGGGACACGGGTTCGAGCCCTGGTCCGGGAAGATCCCACATGCCGCGGAGCAACTAAGCCCATGTGCCACAACTACTGAGCCTGCGCTCTAGAGCCCGTGTGCCACAAATAGTGAGCCCGAGTGCCACAACTAGTGAGCCCGAGTGCCACAACTACTGAAGCCTGCGTGCCTGGAGCCCGTGCTCCACAACAAGAGAAGCCACCGCAATGAGAAGCCTGCGCACCACAATGAAGAGTAGCTCCTGCTTGCCGCAACTAGAGAAAGCCCGCGAGCAGCAACAAACACCCAACACAGCCTAAATAAATAAATTATTTTTTTTTAAAAAAGATGTAATATGGTACTAATCACAGTTTCTGATCAGCCTTAAATAATCACACTTGCCAACCCAAGTTATTTCATTCCAGCCCCAAGAAAAAAACACTCTGTTTCATTTAGCTTGGACACCCTTCAGTGACAAATCAAGGTAGACAGTGTCAGGAAAGTAAACAGAAATTAGTGCAATTCCTGATAAAGGAAGAAGGGAAGCAGCATAGTTTGTCTCAACGTTAACTTCCTTCCTTCCTTCTTCCCTCCCTCCCTTCCTCCCTCCTTTCTTTCTCTTTCTCTCTCTCTCTTTCTCTTTCTCCCTCCCTTCCTTCCTTTGTTCCTTCCTTCCTCCCTTTCTCCCTCCCTCTCTCCTTCTCTCCCTCCCTCCCTCCTTTCTTTCTTTCTCTCTCTCTCTCTCTTTCTTTCTTTCTTAAAACCCTTTCCTTCTGAAATCATCTCCCCTTTCTCCTTCTGGGTTCCCACAGCACTTTGCTTCCAACCCCTTGGAATGCTGGCCTCATTCCACCTTGCATCTGTTGTATCCAAGTTGCAGGAAAGGGGATTTATCTTGGAATCCTTCAAGGCGCCAGCAATGAGCCAGGTAAACAATAGTGAAACTCAAAGTTTTGTGAAAAGGAATATTCTTTTCTCCATAACTACACTCCATTGGCCTATGGGCCTGTATCCCAGTAAGTCCACAGGAATATTTGTACAATTTGATGACATGTGTTGGTCTTTTGGTTGGAACAGCTGGTGCAGCTCCTTTGGGAGAAAGAATATGGTGGAGCACTTGTTTGGACATCCCTGTCACCAGGTTGCTGGTGAAGATATTAATTGTACATTTCTTCTGCTACTGTAAAGCTTTGATCTCAAATTTTTAAAATGATGATATATATTCTCTTTATATTGCATATGTATTTTAAACTATTTATTATGGAAATTTGCAAACGTACAAGAGTAGAGAAACACAATAATGAACCCCTATGAATGCATTACCCAGCTTCAGCAATTATCCTTCATGTCATGTTGGCTTACCTTATTTGCTCTACATCTCCATATTCTGCCTGCACTGTGAATCCTGCTTCCTCACTCTGAACTCCCCACCCCCCATCCCTACCCCAGGATAATACTTATAAGTGTTACATACTAACATAATGGAATTATATGGAATATAATGTTTGATCGCTTTTTGTGATCATTTTAACATTTATGACAGGATAAGGTTCGGCTTTTGGTTTCCCTTCACTTTGTTTGCAGTTTATAAAAGGTTTTCTTATAGAATTAGTAGTGTAAAATGTCAAGTTACTCATACAGTCATTTTTCAGTAATCATTATTATACTACATAAATCAACACAACATAGAGATGCAATTTTCTTACAAGAAGTAAAAATCTTCTCTCATTTTAAAAGAGACTGTACTTTTTAGATCAGTTTTAGGTTCACAGCAAAACTGAGGGGAAGGTACACAGATTTCCCACATTCCCCTGCCCCCCACTTGCATAGCCTCCCCTATTGTCAGTATCCCCCGCTAGAGTGGGAGCTTACAACTGATGAACATATACTGATACATCATTATCACCCAAAGTCCACAGTTTACATTAGGTGTTGTACATTCTGTACAATGTATAATGACATGTATTCATCAGTATAGTATCATACAGAGTAGTTTCATCGCCCTAAGAGGGCTCTTAAACTTCTAAAACTTAAAAAAGTCTTCTTCTTTCCTTCCCTTCCCTCCCTGAACAATTCAGTCCTGAAGCCATTAGATGGGGTAGAGCAAGGTACTTGTCCACAATAAGGTGGAATCCCCCTCAGAGACCCAGAGCAGGATGTCAGGACCTGATCAGGGTGAGGAGGGCATCTGTGTAGGAAGGTTGCCCAGCGTGAGGTGTCAGAGCCCAAGTGAAGTGAGGACATCCATGCATGGGAATGGCCTGCTGCAGGTACCAGAGACCCAACAGAGTGACGATGGTGTACCTGCAACAATGGGGATGGGAGTGCAGCCTGGTGTGGAGACTCAGAGCCCAAGCAGGGGGAGGGGGGCATTCCTGAGGAAGGGATGACCAGGACAGGGTGTCGGGCAAGGTTGGGGTGAGGAGGGCACTCACTGACGTGGAAGGGGGCAGCAACCCAACACAGTGTGTTGGAGACAAAGTAGAGTGAGAAGGGTATCTGAATGTGTAAGAGGGCAGTGGCAATGGGGGACTGATCATGTGAATAAATATATTCGGGTAAATGGGAGCCAGGTTTCTTTCTCACAGCTGGAGAAGGAAATTACAAATATAGGAAGGGAGGGACTTCCCTGGTGGTCCAGTGGTAAAGAATCCACCTTACAATGCAGGGGACGCGGGTTCGATCCCTAGTCAGGGAAGTAAGATCCCACATGCCACAGGGCAACTAAGCCCACGTGCCACAACTACTGAGCTCGAGCACCTCATAGAGCCCCTGTGTTGCAAAGTACAGAGCGTACGCACTCTGGAGCTCGCACGCCACAACTAGAGAAGAGAAAACCCATACACCACAACTAGTGAGAAGCCCACATGCCACAACCAAGAGCCCGTGCGATGAAAGATCCCACATGCCTCAGTAAGATTCTGCATGCAGCAACTAAGAGCCGAAGCAGCCTAAATAAATAAATAAATCCTTTAAAAAAATATAGGAAGGGAGAAAACAAATGAACATTGAGATGCTGGATTAAAACTGGAGATATTAGTGTGAACTCATGGTTTTCAAAACAAAGAGATGGACAACAGAAATAAGTACAGAATTAAGTGTGTGTGTAGCTCTGTCCCAGCTCTGGCTATTTATTTTTATGATTATTTATTTATATATTTTTATTTATTTTGGGCTGCATGGGGTCTTAGTTACGGCACGTGGGATCTTCACTGAGGCACGCAGGATCTTTCATTGCAACGTGCAGGCTTCTGTCTAGCTGTGGCACGCTGGCTTCAGGGCGCATGGGCACTATAGTTGTGGCACGTGGGTTCCAGAGTGCGTGGACTCTGTGGTTTGCAGCACGTGGGCTCTAGTTGAGACGTGCGAGCTCAGTAGCTGTGGTGCGTGGGCTTGGTTGTCCTGTGGCATGTCGGATCTTAGTTCCCTGACCAGGGATCGAATCTGTGTCCCCTGCATTGCAAGGCGGATTCTTTACCACTGGATCACCAGAGAAGTCCCTATTTTTTTAAAACTAAGAATAGTTTGTCTTTATTTTTTATTTTCTTTCTTTCTTTATTTTTTGGCCATGCCACGCAGCATGCTGGATCTTAGTTCCCTGACCAGGGATTGAGCCCATGTCCCCTGCATTGGGAGCACGGAGTCTTAACCACTGGACAGCCAGGGAAGTCCCTCTGGCTACTGATAGGGCCTTAGGGAAGTGACACTTCTACCCCAATGGCAATAAGCACACCCAGGGCCCAAATCCTAGCATCTAAATATCATTCTTCACTATAAGGTACAAGGGCTCCCTAGTGAAATAGCTGATTCTAGGACTGCAGGAGAAAAGATGCAAGATGAGCCTGGAAATCTTGTACTTGAAAGCAAAGAAGTACTGAAAGAATGATTGGGACATGAGGAAAAGACACAAAAGTCAGCTTGAAGTGCTCCCACTGGATGAATTAGGGAGAGTTTGAGCTCAATATAAATAATGATAGGTAAAGACTGTAACCCCTGAATAAAATAGAAAACCATGAATCCATACTGGTATACATGAATAAATTAAAAGTTGGATGAGGAATGAGATACATATTTTCAAAATGTTTCCACTCAAAACATTTATTCATTATAAAGGGAAAAGCAGTGATTTTACAGTAGAGAAGCCTAAGAGACACCACTTTTAATCAAGTAATCACAGGAAACATCATCAGTAATATAAAATCAAAATCTTGTGCCACCCAATAGGATGCAATCAGAAGAACACAGCGTCAGAAATCTGTTGCATTTTTATACACTAACAACAAAATATCAGAAAGAGAAATTAAGGAAACAATCCCATTTACGATCACATCAAAAAGAATAAAATATCTAGGAATAAACCTACCTAAGGAGGCAAAAAACCTGTACTCTGAAAACTACAAGATGCTGATGAAAGAAATTGAGGAGGACACAAACAGATGGAAAGATACATTGTGTCCTTGGATTGGAAGAATCAATATTGTTAAAATTACCATACTACCCAAGGCAATCCACAGATTAAATGCGATCCCTACCAAACTACCAAAGGCATTTTTCACAGAACTAGAACAAAAAAATTTTTTTAATTTGTATGGAAACACAAAAGACCCCAAACAGCAAAAACAATTTTGAGAAAGAAGAACAGAGCTGGAGGAATCATGCTCCCTGATTTCAGACTATACTACAAAGCTACAGTAATCAAAATAGTATGATACTGGCACAAAAAAACCAGACATGAGATCAATGGAACAGGATAGAAAACCCAGATATAAACCCACCGACCTAATGATCAATTAATCTACAACAAAGGAGGCAAGAATATACAATAGGGAAAAGACAGTCTCTTCAATAAGTGGTGCTGGGAAAACTGGACATCTACCTGCAAAAGAATGAAATTAGAACATTCCCTAACAACATATACAAAAATAAACTCAAAATGGATTAAAGATTTAAATGTAAGACCAAATACTATAAAATTCCTAGAGGGAATTCCTAACACAGAACACTCTTTGACATAAATCACAGCAATATATTTTTGGTTCTGTCTCCTAGAGTATTGGAAATAAAAACAAAAATTAACAAGTGAGACAAACTTAAAAGCTTTTTCACAATAAAGGAAACCACAAACAAAACAAAAACAACGTGTGATCCTACAGACTGGGAGAAAATATTTGCAAACAATGCTACCAACAAGGGATTAATTTCCAAAATATGCAAACAGCTCATACAGCTTACTATTAAAAAAAAGAAAAGCAAAAAACCAAACAACCTAATTTGAAAAATGGGCAAAAAAAAAAAAATGGGCAGAAAACCTAAGTAGACATTTCTCCAAAGAAGGCATACAAATGGCCAACAGGCACATGAAAAGATGCTCAATGTCACTAATTATTAGAGAAATGCAAACCAAAACTACAACGAGGTATCACCTCACATCAGTCAGAATGGCCATCATTAAAATGTCTACAAATAATAAATGCTGGAAAGGGTGTGGAGAAAAAGGAACTCTCCTACACTCTTGGTGGGAATATAAATTGGTGCAACCACTACAGAAAACAATCTGGAGGTTCCTTAAAAAACGAAAAATAGAGTTGCCATATGATCCTGCAATCCCACTCCTGGGCATATATCTGGAGGAAACTCTAATTCAAAAAGATACATGCACCTCAATGTTCATAGCAGCACTATTTACAATAGCCAAGACATGGAAGCAACCTAAATGTCCATCAAGAGATGAATGGATAAAGAAAGTGTGGTATATATATACAATGGAATATCACTCTGCCATAAAAAACACTGAAATAATGCCATTTGCAGCAACATGGATGGACCTAGAGATTATCATATCAAGTGAAGTCCAACAAAGACAAATATATGATATCAATTACATGTGGAATCTTAAAAAATGATACAAATGAACTTATTTACAAAACAGAAATAGACTCACAGACATAAGAAACAAACTTATGGTTACTAAAGGGGGACCTACTGTACAGCACAGAGAACTGTATTCAATATCTTGGATATAGTATTAGGTAATAACCTATAAAGGAAAAGAATCTGAAAAAGAATATGTATATATATATTCGGATTACTTTGCTGTACACTTGAAACTAACACAACATTGTAAATTAACTATACTTCAATTAAAATGGTTTAAAATTTTTTTAATATTTATTTATTTTCCTTTTTTTCTTTTTTTTTTTTTTGGCTGCGTGGGGTCGTAGTTGTGGCACACAGGATCTTTGTTAAGCACGTGGGATCTTTCGTTGCCAGCACGCGGGCTTCTCTCTAGTTGTGGCGTGTGCAGGCTCCAGGGCATGTGGGCTCTGTAGTTTGCAGCACGTGGGCTCTCTCTTTGAGGCATGTGGGCTTAGTTGTCCCGCAGCATGTGGGATCTTAGTTCCCCAACCAGCGATCGAACCCGTGTCCCCTGCATTGGAAGGCGGATTCTTTACCATTGGACCACCAGGGAAGTCCCTAAAATTTTTTTAAAAAAGAACACAGCATAGTTTCTGTGATTTTCTCTCCAAAGATGTGTAACCTGAATCTAATCATAGGAAAGTATCAGATAAACGCAAATTAAAGGACATTCTGCAAAATAAATATCCTGTACTCTTTCAAAATATCAAGGTCATGAAAGTCAAGAAAAGACTGAGGAACTGTTCCAGAGTGAAGAAGAGACTCCAGAGAGATGACAAAATGCAACACGTGATCTGAGATGGATTTTTAAAATTATTATCATAAAGGACATTATTAGGACACTAGGCAAAACTGAAGCGGGGTTTGAGGGTTAGATGGTAGAGACGTATCAATGTTAATTCCCTGATTTTGACAGTTGTGCCATAGTTATTTAGGAGAATGTCCTTGTTTGTAGAAACTACACACTATATCAAGAGTGATGGGACATAAATTGGCTACTTACTTGTAAATGGTTCATGGTGGGAAGTTCTTTGTTCTGTACTTAAAATTTTCTGTATGCTTGAGATTGTTTCAAATTTTTAAAAAAAATATTTTTAAAATATAAAAATAATATATGAATTGTAACAAGTTGAAAAATGCAGTGGTATATTCAAATAGTTAATATACTCCTCTCCCTCCTAATTCTAGTTCCCTCTTCCCTAAAGAAACTATTGCTACCAGTTTCATAGATATCTTTCCAAACTTTATACTCATATGAACACGTAAACCTATAAATTTATATGTAGGGAAACACCTTCTCTCACCATGGCAGCCATTAACTCTCTCCTTAGTATCTTTCATTAATCAGAAGTCCTTAATTTTTGTAACATTTTATTTTAGAATAACTTCAGACTTGGAGAAATATTGCAAAATATTACAAAGAATTCTGCTCTTTCCTTCAGCCAGATTCCTAAATGTTAACATTTTGCCACATTTGCTTTATCCTTCTCTGTGTTATGTGTATGTGTGTGTGTATATTTTTTCCTAAGCCATTTGAGAGTAAGTTGCAGACATAATGTTTATTTCTAAGTACCCAATATGCTGTCTTCTAAAACCAAGGACTTAACTTATGTAGCCACAGTATAATTATCAAAATTGGGAAATAAACCTTGATACAGTAATATTATCTAATCTATAGAGTTTATCCAAATTTTGCCAATTGTATCAGCAATTTCCTTTATATAAAAAGAAAACAATATGTTTGATTCAGGATCACACATTGCATTTAGCTGTCCTGTCTCTTTAGCCTTCTTTAATCTGGAGCAGTTCTTCAACCTTTCTTTATCTTCATGACCTTATCATTTTGGAAGGGTACAGGACATTCATTTTGAGAATGTCCCTCAATTTGGGTTAGTCTGGTGTTTCCTCATGATTAGATTCAGGCTGTGCATTTTGGGCAGGAATATCACAGAAGTGAGACTGTACCTTCTCAGTACGTCTTATCAGGAGGCATGTGATGTCAATTTGTCCCATTACTGGTGATGTTAACTTTGATTACTTGGTTAAGGTGGTGTCTGCCAGGTTTCTATGCTTTAAATTGCTATTTTTCCCTTTGTGATTAATAAGACTTGTGGAGAAGAAATACTTAATTTTTATAATATCAAAGTCATCAGTGTTTTGCAAGTGATTTGTTCTTTTAAAATGTTTAAGTCCTTCCCCATCACCCTTAGGTAACAGAGATTTTTTGCAACATTGTTTTCTCTATTCATTGTATAGTTTTGTTTTTCTTATTTAGGTTGAATCCTGTAGAATTCACTGTGTATGTGTTGTTGTATAAGAATATGTTTTTTCACCTTTCTCTACATAATGAAGCAGTTTTTCTAACACTATCTACCAAACAAGCTACCCTTTTCTCAGTGATGGTGGTGCCACATTTGTTGCATGTTATGTTCTCATTTATATCATATCACACATGAGTCAGGTTCTCTATTGACCTACTTGTTCTTTTTGTTTGTTGTTTTGTTTTGGCCATGCTGCAAGGCTTGCGGGATCTTAGTTCCCCAACGAGGGTTGGAACCCGTGCAGAGGTCCTAACCACTGGACCACCAGGGAGTTCCCAACTTGTTCTTGTAACACTACCATACTCTTTTTCTTTCTTTTTTTTTTTTGTACGCGGGCCTCTCACTGTTGTGGGCTCTCCCGTTGCGGAGCACAGGCTCCGGACGCGCAGGCTCAGCGGCCATGGCTCATGGGCCTAGCCGCTCCGTGGCATGTGGGATCTTCCCGGACTGGGGCACGAACCCGTGTCCCCTGCATCGGCAGGCGGACTCTCAACCACTGTGCCACCAGGGAAGCCCTACCATACTCTTTTGATTACTGTAGTCTTGTAGCATGTCTTGATATCTAATAAGGTAAGCCCCACTCTTCCTTCTTTTTATATATTTTGCTAATTTTGAAACTTTGAATTTTGACTTTGCTAATTTTGAAACTGTCTCTGTATATATAGTGGAGTAAGTTTATTACACTTTAGAAAATCCTCATGGATTTTAATTGGGATTGCACTGAATGTACAGATTAACTGTGAAAAATTAACATTGTTAGCCATTCCATCTACGACAATGGAGTATCTTTCTAGTTATTTTGATCGTTTTCTGTGTCCTCTGAGCTTTAAAGTTTTCCTCATAGAGGTCTCATGTGATCTTGATTAAGCAGATTCTTAGATACTTTATAGTTTTCGTCATCATTGTGAAAGCATCTTTTTTATTGCATTTTCTACTTGGTTACAGCTGGTGTAGAGATAGGCTATTGATTTTTGAAGGTTGATCTTATATCTGGCTACCTTGCTGAATTCTCTCACTAGTTTCAATGGTAAATTTTATGTATGCGTATTTTACCACAATAAAAATGGTGATGTAAATTATACCTCAATAAAACTGACATAAAATATTAACTGGGACATTAATGGAGGCTAAAACTTGTAGGTAAGATTTTGATGAAGATTAGGATAGTTACATAGAATCAAACAAGCTCTACAAAAGTACTTACTTATTTAATTACAAAAAGAAAAATAGTAGCATTACAATGAACAAATCTGGCAACATTATCTGTGATAGTTCAGGCAAAATCTGAAGGCAGTCTGTTAGAGAATCCCCTCTTGCTGGAGAGACCAGTCTTTTTACTCTGTTCAGGCCTTCAACTGATTGGATGAGGCCCACCCACATTATAGAGAGCAGTCTGCTTACTAACAGTTAACTAACTTAAATGTTAATCTCATCCAAACCCACCCTTCAAGTTGACACATGATATGAACTATCAACTAAATGCAATGTGTGATACTGGATTGGATGGGGGAGGGGGAGTATTTATGAAGAACATTTTTGCAACAGAGAAATTGGAATACTGACTGTGGTTTAGATAATGGGATTGTTTCAATGTTAAGTTTCCAGAATTTGACAACTATTCTGTGTTTATGTAAGAGTGTGTCCTTGTTCTTTTTTGTTTGTTTTTTTAAAAAAAATATTTATTTATTTATTTGGTTGCACCAGGTCTTAGTTGGTGCTGGCGGGCTCCTGAGTTGCAGCACGTGGGCTCCTTAGTTGTGGCATGTGAACTCTGAGTTGCGGCATGCATGTGGGATCTAGTTCCCTGACTAGGGATCAAACCCAGGCCCCCTGCACTGGGAGCATGGAGTCTTATCCACTGTGCCACCAGGGAAGTCCCATGTCCCTGTTCTTAAGAAACATACATTGAAGTATTTACAGGTAAAGAGGCACGATGTGAACAATCTATGGTTCAGAACAACAAATTAGTTTTAAAAAATGCTAATCTTCCAATTTTTGTACACATTTTGAAATTATTTCTGATTCAGAAGTTTACAAATTAATTGTATGTTAATGTATGTTTGATGTCTTTCATGAGGGGAAGGATCTGCCACTGTCTTGTTTCCTGCTGTGGCTTCCACCCAGCACATACAACAAGAAATATTTATTGACCGAATACTAATGAACTAAGCCATCTTCCAATTTGGGCTTCACATGGGGCTGGGAATTTTGGATACTAAGCTTGAGACAGGCAGGAGGTAAAACTCTTTCTCTAGGCCTAATTCTCCTGGAGCTCAAATATGAGCGTGTAGATGCTTCTGAGGCTTGGGGAAACACAACCACTGGTCCCGAAGGCAGGGAGGCAGCCCACAAGCAGAAGACAACTGAGTTGTGTTTTGCAACAAGTGACACAGCTGAATGTCATTTTCTGAGGCCCTTTCCCTTTAGATTTACCCTGTCCCCACTCCTATACCACCACCCTTGATAAAGATTGTTGACATTTTTGGCCCTGACCTGGATAGTGTTCTCCTGACCTGGGGGGGACAAGTTCAATCCTCTGTCCTGGGCCAGATCAGAGGAGAAGCAACCTACAGGCTAGGTTGGTGGTGGCCAAGGTGAGAGGTGTCCTGGACAGGGACCTCAGTGGCCCAGCGGCCTGCTCCACACAGAGATTAGAAAATAGGGTCTATTCCACTAACAGAGCCAGTGAGTTTTCTCACATCATCCCTGTAACTGAGTCAGCCAACATTTATTGGGCACCTACTGTGTGCCAGGGCCTGTGATAGAAAGAGAGTCACTCCCAGGGGCTCTCACTGGCTCAAGAGGTAAATGTGGGCTCTAGACTCAACCACCTGTCCTGTCCCATTCCCTGCCTGGGCCCCACCAGCTCCCACCTTTGCCCGCTGGCTTGGCACTAGGTCTCCCATTCTACACCTGTTTCTCCACCTGTCCCTTTCTTTTGAGGTCAGCCAAAACTGATGGGAATTTTCAAAAGGAGGTATATTAAGAGATTTAGGAAATTTAATTGGATATTAGCTAAACTTACTGTGGTAATCATTTCACAATATATACGTATATCAAATCATTATATTGTACACCTAAAACTAATATATTGGTATACGTCAATTATATCTCTATTTATTTATTTATTTATAATTTTTTTTTTTTTTATGGCCGTGCTGTGCAGCTGGCAGGATCTAAGCTCCCCAACCAGGGATCGAACCTGTGCCCCCTGCAGTGGAAGCGTGGAATCTTAACCACTGGACCACCAGGAAAGCCCCTCAATTTTTAAAAAGATTCAGAAAAAAAAAAGAGATTTAGGGAAAATCA
This sequence comes from Neophocaena asiaeorientalis asiaeorientalis, assembly GCF_003031525.2. Taxonomy (NCBI): domain Eukaryota; kingdom Metazoa; phylum Chordata; class Mammalia; order Artiodactyla; family Phocoenidae; genus Neophocaena; species Neophocaena asiaeorientalis. The sequence continues at coordinate 3,269,718 of NW_020172364.1, forward strand.
AAGAGAAATAAACCAGGAAATAAACATTAGGGAACTTTTATTGTCTATGGTAGTAGTTTAAAAACAAAGGTTCAAGTGTTCTGAGGGTAGGTCATCTGAGTTCAGCATCCTGGCTCTACCACTTTACTAGCTTATCATGAGCAACTTACCTTGTCTGGGCTTTGATTTCCTCACCTGTAAGATAATAATAGTGCTTCTCTTGGGCTATTTTAATCATTAAAGGAGGTGATGCATGCTTAGTGCAGTGCCTGGCCAATAGTAAGTGCCTGGCAAATATTAACTAAGAGAAAAAAACAAATGCACACCTACTTAGCCTTTCCTGAGTCCCTCTAGCTCTTCATTTTTTGACGAGCTGATCCCTCTGCTTGAAACATCTTCCTCTTTACTGCTTAACTCCCATTTAGGACTCCACTTAAACGGCACCACCCTTCAACCACCAGGTTAGGTACCCCTCCTAAAAGGTCTCAGTTAAAAGCTTTTATAATATCCATGATATCCCTGTAATGCAGCCGTCATCCTAGCCTACTGTAACTGTGTGTTTGCCTTCTTCATCAGAGTATGAGCCTTTCAGGACAGAGGCTATGCCTTTGTAGCTCTATATTCCTCATGCCCTCCCTTATGCCTGGCACATAGCAGAGCACTCAGCCTCCAGGCCATTCCTTAGCCCTGCCTAGGATCGCCTCTACCTCCTGAAATCTGGTTCTGGGACCCTCTGGGTCTGTGCTGCCCCTTACAGCCCTCAGCTGCCTGCCATGCTGCAGCCCCACCACCAAAGTGCCTCCCAGCTGGGCCTCAGAGCCCCTCCACAGAACCCCCCTCCTCCCCAGAGCCAGGCAGCCTGCACTGCCCTGCCCCATCCTGCAGAATGCTTTACACCTCCGGCCAAGCTGCTGACCTATCTTAGACAGCCTTCCCAGCAGGATCTCAGGGCTGGTCCAGCTTCCCAGGAAAGCTTGGCTTCTACCAATGTGTTGTCTAGTCTCTAACCAAGAAACCATCTTCCTGGGACACTGTTTTACATCCAAGCCCTCCTCAGGACCCAAGACAAGGACCTCTTTTTCCATTTCCGTGTGTTTGAGGCCCTTTAATGACTGCTCCTTGCAGCTTCGTATTTGTACAGGCAGCTCTTGGCTCATTTGCATAAGGGGCAGAGCACAAAACACCCATGGGGAGGTGGTCGCTGCCTGGACTTTCGTGGGCCAGGGCTGGTCCTGTCCGGAGACCTGGAGCACCTGGAGGGCCCATCCACCCACCCACCATCTACTCTTTCTCCCCAAGCCTGTTAGAGGAATGTTCACTCTGAACGAGGCTGGGGGAGGGCTCAGCAGAGAAGGGAGGAGAGGGGGTCAATGGAACCAGGGCTCAGATAGTGTGAAAAGAACAGGGCTGGGGACTTCCCTGGTGGCGCAGTGGTTAAGAATCTGCCTGCCAATGCAGGGAACACGGGGTTTGATCCCTGCTCCAGGAAGATCCCACATGCCGCAGAGCAACTAAGCCCGTGAGCCACAACTACTGAAGCCCGTGAGCCTAGAGCCTGAACTCCACAACAAGAAGAGCCATCGCAATGCGAAGCTGGTGCGCCATAACGGAGTAGACCCTGGTCGCCACAACTAGAGAAAGCCCACATGCAGCAATGAAGACCCAACACAGCCAAAAAAATTAAAAAAATTTTTTTTTAATTAGGAAAAAAAAAAGAACAGGCTAGGACTTAGCTGGAGCCCCCCGTGAGCTGGATCATTGTGATGGTAGCTATGCCTCCTGTATCATCCCTGTGCATTTCCACCCATGAAGTTCCCTGGGAAAAGGCCAAGCTATCTCCACCACGCTAAGTGGTTCAAGCAAGGGAAAGGGCTGGAGTGGAGGGTTCAGGTGCTCAAGGAGGCAGGGGATTCCCCCCTGGGACCAGCATGGAGCTAGTGACTGGAATCAGGATACAGTAAATGGGGAGGGGTGAGGACCCTGAGCCTGACGTGAATCCCACTCCCTACTGGCTGCCCCCCACTCCCAGCTCTCCTCAAGCTCTCTTGGCAGAATCTGAGTTTGGCCTTTCCAAGAAAGCTTGCATGGGTGACCCCCAACACGGTCACTTTCCCAGGGCTCCCAGACTCTCCCTCAGGGATCCTGGGGAAGATTTTACAGACTTCCCTAATCTTTTGCAGCATAACACTGTCAAGTGCACGAAATTTCAGCCAGTAACAAAGGAACCTGATAACAGGCAGGGATGTTTTCTGCTACAGGTGCTTCAGTGATGGGGTGAGGGGGTCACTGCTACAATGGGGGCAGTCTGCAGCCGCCAGAAGGCTCTGCAGGCCGAAAGGCCTGACTTCAAGGTGGTGGGCAACTGAAGGTACCCAGAAGTTATAGCTTGAGAGGGCAATCCTGCCTACCCTCCCCATCCCCAGAAAAAGTGGGGAGATGGCACAGCAGTGGTGGGAAGGTTGGCTGTTGGAGGGGGGAGAACTCCTTCAGTGATGGGGATTCCCTGCTTGGAGTGAGTGGTCACGGAAGTGATCACACTAGCTGAAGACACCCGCAGGTATGGGGGAGGGGGAGGTTTCTGCAGTGAAGTAGCGCTTTGCACAGGAAAGGGTCGGGCTTCTTGGGGGCTCGGGGTTCCTACGGTGATGGGGCCCTGGGGTTCGCTGCAGTGATGAGGGTCACTGCAGTGATGAAAAGCTGAGCCATTGTGGGGGTGAGGGGGCAGGGGTGGGGTAATATGGGAA
>NW_020172364.1:3272460-3272797 GCF_003031525.2 Neophocaena asiaeorientalis asiaeorientalis
CGGCACCACCTATCCTGGTCCCGTCGTGGCGCCCAGAACTCCGCAGCGGACGCGACGGTGAGGCTGGGGCTGCCTGAGGGGAGGGGGACGATCCCCAGACCCAGCCCGCAGCATCCATAGACAGTTCGGCTGTGCGGGCGGCGGCGACTTCAGCCCCCCTTCCCAATCCCAGATCACTTCTGCCAGGATGGGGAGAGGTGCCCTGGACGGATGCCAACTAATCCCTCTACCCAACACCTCTCCGGGTCTTACCTCCGTAAGACCCCCTCCTTTCGCTTCCCATCTCGTTTTTCCCAACCCAATCCCCTCCACTCCGGCCTGCAGCCCGTCTCAGCGC
>NW_020172364.1:3273606-3292780 GCF_003031525.2 Neophocaena asiaeorientalis asiaeorientalis
CAGAGCATCTTCCATCTCTCCACCCGCGCCACTTCCAACAGCTGGCAGCCGCGGGGAGCCCCGGGGGGCCGGCAGGTACTGGGGTGGAAACGCCACCTGTCCGCCGGGCCGGGCTCAGCCTCGCGCCCCCTGCAGGTCCGCGTCCCAGCGCCGGAGTTAGAGCCTCCCCGCCTGCTTTCAGGAGGGTGGGGCGGAACGCCCTGAACTCACGCCGCGCGCCCCTCATCGAGCACCCCCTCCACCAGAGGCACCATGCCCGGCCTGTACTGCCCCTCCAGCTGGACGCCGCTGCCGCTCACGGACTCCTGGGTTCGGGCCTGCGCCAATGGACCCTGCCTCAGCCTGCGGGCCCGGCTCACCTACCACAACCCACAGCCGCAGCCTGTGGACGGTGAGGCCCGGGCGGGGGCACAGGGTGGTGGCCAGCGCAAGCCTAGCAAGGTCCGACATCGCCTGTGCCCCCCTCCCGCCCCAGGCGTGTTTGTGTACCCGCTGGCCGAGGCCGAAGTGGTTTCGGGCTTCGAGGCGGAGGCCGCCGGACGGCGCGTCTCCTTCCAGCTGCAGAGCCGGCGCCGCTCGCAGGACGCCTGCTGCCGCGCGGTGGGCCCCGCACTGGGGGCCTCAACACCCCGCCGCTGTGCGCAGGGTGAGTCCAGGGCGCTTCCCGCCCCATCTCCCTGAAAGCAGCCGCACTTTAGTTCCTGCACCCGCTCTGCATCCCGCCCCTCTCTGTCCCCCCTCCAGCCACTGTTTTTTTCATTCATTGATTCATCCCTTTATTCCACAGTCGAGGACTGGGCCCCTGACGTGGGCCAGGTGCTGGGGGAATGTGAACCAGGCCTGACCCGAGGTTTGCAGCCAGGTAGATAGACAAGGCAGGCAGTCCACACGTCTCTCTCTCCCCCTGGAGCTTTAGCTCCTGAGCCTGGGACGGGGTTTTGGTCATCTCGGAGTCCCAGAATCCCAGCATCTGGCACAAAATGTAGCACAAAGAGGATGAGTGAGTGCTGGGTGAGGGGATGGAAGCCCACCCCTCTGCTAGGTTTTCTGGCTTGCACTTCATTCCTTTATTTATTTGTACATTCACTTGATTCCTGCACATGGGATTTACCATCTGGGTGAGAAGAGGAACAGAATTCAGTGGTGTTGAGAGTTGGCACAAGCCCAGCAGGTAGTTAGAGGCCAGAGTGAGCTCTAGGCTGAGGCCTCAGGAAAATTCCAGAAGGAAGTGGAGCCAGCATTTGACTGAAAGGAAGGGTTGGATGTAGTGATATGGAGAGGAGAGGAAAGGCACCCCAGGCAGGGGCAATCGTGTAAGCAAAGGTTTCGAAGTAAGTTATACTGGGTGATGGTAATAAAATACCTCATGTTTATAGTGATTCACAGTTGACAAAGCCCAGTCACTGATGTCACCTCATATGAATCCAGAGAGGTATGTAATGCAAGCGTTGTTCTCCTTCCCCCTTTTATAGGTGACAAAAGTAACAGCAGCAGTCTCTTAAACATTGGATGCTTCATGTATATCATCTCATTCATTCCTCACCGCAGTCCTTGACATATAATTATGACCCCCATTTTATAAATGAGGAAACCAAGGCTCCTCTAAACAAGAGAGTTACCAAAGGAGAGAATTAGAAATCACAGAGTGGAGACTCAAAACCTGACACTGTGCTCTCTTCACTGTATCAGACTGTCCCAAGCCTCAGCTGCCTGGGATGGAAGCCCCTTTCTTCCTTCTTACCTTCCTTTTTTTCCTTCCAATTTTTTCTTCCCTTCATTTATTCAGCAAGTATTTTTCAAAAGAATGGGTAAATGATTATTGTGGAGAAATGAGATAAAGTAGGGCTGTGAAGGTAGTCTGGGGCCAGACCATGTAGGGCCTTGACCATCACTGTATACACCTGGCCATTTTCCCTTTAGCAGCAGTGGTGATGCCCATGGCTCCACCCGTGCCCAAACAAACCGAGATCTAAGTAAAATGATGTGCTTGGTATGTAAGTGTCCTCTAGCTAGCTTCCAAATAGATTACAGTTCCTGAATTCCTCTTGGGTAGAAAATTCTGGAGCCACACCTAGTGGGCAGTGGGGAGTCCGTGACTGTTCATGAGTGGGGAATTTGTGAGCAGGTGGGTACCAGGCTATGGGAGATGTCAGCGAGGGTTCTTTAGGAAGATGAGGCCCAAGGGTTGAACACGCTGGAGCAGGTAAAGAAAGAGAGGTGGAGGGTATGAGTCCCCCAGGACCTTAGGGGTGGTGTGGACATGCCCCCTTCTCCTCAGCCCTCTATTAGCAGTGATGTCACTGCTGCCTTTCCTAATGACAGCCAGCTCCTTCTACCATCAACCTCCCTCTCCTTCAACCATCGTTCATCTCATGCCTCCATCCTGCATCACCAGTGCATTAGCCCAGCATCCCTCCAACCTCACAAAATCCTCCTTGCCCAAGCTCCCCTGATTCAGTGCCTGCTCCCACCCCCAGATTCTCCCATCTCGTCTGCTTCCAGCCCCCTCTGACCCCTTTCCTCACTCATCATAGGTCATCTTGTCTTGGATCTGGCCCAGGCCCGGTCCACACTGGTGCTGCCCACAGGCCTCATCGCCGCAGCCGGCACCATGACAGTGACCCTGCGCAGCAGCCGGGAGCTGCCCTCCAGGCCTGACGGGGTGCTGTGCGTGGCCCTGCCCTCCGTGCTCACCCCTCTGGCCCCGCCAGGCCCGCTGGGGCCCCCCAGGCCTCCGGGGCTCTGTGACGACAGGTTGGGCCTATGGTGATTCTCTTCGTCCCTCCCTCGGCTTCTCTGGGTCTAGTGCGGGTGAGGGGGCTTTGGCAGGGTGCCCCGGGGGATTGGCAGGGTGGGGAAGGGCTGAGGCCAGTCAGCCAGAGGGGCTAGGGGCCCTGGTAGTGACCCTCCTTGTGTTCCTTTCCAGCCCCACCAGCTGCTTCGGAATGGGCAGCCCTGAGGGGGATGGGCTGGCCTGGGAGGAGCCAGCTGCCCCTCTGGACGTGTTCTCAGGCCCTGCCCGTTGCCCGGCCCCATACACCTTCTCCTTCGAGATGCTGGTGACTGGGCCATGCCTGCTCGCAGGTGGGTGCCCCTCCCAGCATAGCTGACTGGGAAATAACTGAAGGCTCAGGGATGGGAGGAACACAGGACAAAAAGAAGACAGGGACCTAAGCCTTAGGAACCTCTAGTCTCACAGTGGGATCACCCCCTGGCCACTTCCACACAACAAACACACCCCTAGGTTTGTCGGTGTCATTTATTTATCTCCCACTCCACTCGCCAATGAGAAGAGGGGTGCTTACAATGAGACCATCGGATGCTTACAATGAGACCATCGGATGCTTACAATGAGACCATCGGATGCTTACAATGAGACCATCGGATGCTTACAATGAGACCATCGGATGCTTACAATGAGACCATCGGATGCTTACAATGAGACCATCGGATGCTTACAATGAGACCATCGGATGCTTACAATGAGACCATCGGATGCTTACAATGAGACCATCGGATGCTTACAATGAGACCATCGGATGCTTACAATGAGACCATCGGATGCTTACAATGAGACCATCGGATGCTTACAATGAGACCATCGGATGCTTACAATGAGACCATCGGATGCTTACAATGAGACCATCGGATGCTTACAATGAGACCAGAGTCCAAGTGATGAATTTGAGTTTTCTTGTTCACGGGGTGGACCAGGACGTTAAATCAGCAGTTGGTTGATATAGAACTGTTTGGCCAGGCAGGATGCACCTGGGAATTGTGCTCCCAGTCCATGAAAGCAGGTAAATCCCCGCTTGCCCACTCCATAGCTTGGACTCTGAGAGCTGAGCTCAATCAGCCATGATCCCGGCCCCCAGCACTCTTGCCTAGGAAGGTGATAGTTGTGTTCTTAGTACTGGCTTGGGGTGGGGCAATTATCACCTCTCCCTGCCTCTACATCCCTCAGGCCTGGAGAGCCCCTCTCATGCTCTGCGGGCAGATGCTCCCCCTCATGCCAGCTCTGCAGCCACCATCTGTGTCACACTGGCAGAGGGCCACCACTGCGACCGGGCCTTGGAGATCCTGCTGCACCCCAGTGGTGAGAGACTGGGACACACAGTAGGCCAGCTCTGACCTGCTTCAGGACCACCTCATTTGTGAGGGTGGGCCTGGTGGTACAGGGAGGCCGGACCGGCAAAGTTCTCCCAGGACAGTGGGCCTGAGCAGTTGGGGTCTAGAGACAGGGACTTCCCTGACAGAGCTGTGTCCCCTTCTCCCCAGAGCCCCACCAGCCACACCTGATGCTGGAGGCCGGCAGCCTGAGCTCAGCAGAATATGAGGCCCAGGTGAGGGCCCGCCGGGATTTCCAGAGGCTGCAGCGAAGGGACAGTGAGGGGGACCGGCAGGTATGGCTGCCTGGGGTCCTGGCCTGGCCCCTGGTCCCACTTCTGGCTGTGTTAGTGCAGGAGGAGAAGGCGAGCAGGCTTACGTTGGGATGGGCAGGGGGCTTCTGCTCTCAGCAGGAGCTCTCAGTAGCTGCCACTACCCTCCCAGAGGACTGATGAGTATTTTCACAGGAGGGCCCACTCAAGTGTCCCTGGAACGTGTCTCGGAGGATTGGGGGTAGGACTGACCTAGGCAGAGGACAGCCACTTGTCTCTGCCCTTGCTTTTATTCAGATGACTACAAAAGGGTGCCCCCTCTGGGTGGACTGGATTGAAAAAGTCTCCGGGGCTAGGTCCTGCTGCCAGCCTAGGTCGGAGCTGCACTCAGCCTGGCCCAGGATGACTTGCGGCTCCCGTGCTCAGGTGTGGTTCCTGCAGCGACGCTTCCACAAGGACATCCTGCTGAACCCCGTGCTGGTGCTCAGCTTCTGCCCGGACCTGAGCTCCAAGCCTGGACACCTGGGCACAGCTACTCGGGAGCTCCTCTTCCTGTTGGATGGCAGCAGCATGGCACACAAGGCCTGTGGGAGCACGGTGTGGGCAGGCCTGGGGTTAGGTGCAGCAGTGGGTCTGAGGTGGGCTGGGGGGCAGCCTCCCGAAGACACACACACACACACACACACACACACACACACACACACACACCTCTCTCTCCTTCTCATGCTCATACATACATGCATTTCTCCCAGATTCCAAGAGCCTCTTTCATATGTAAAGTTACATTCAGTCACACCAAATCTCAAACCCAAGGATTCACATACACCTCCAGGGTCACATACACAATCATCTCTCATACAGAGTCTCCCTCACATGCCAGGGTCTCACTCACAGTCTCACACACACAGGGCCTCACCCAGATTACCCCTCATTTTACACACGGCCTGGAGAAAGCAAGCAATCTGGCATCCCTTGTTCTCTACCGGTGCCAGTGGGGCCTGCCTCACCCTGCCCTCCCTGGCTCTCCCCAGGATGCCCTCGTTTTGGCTGTGAAGTCGCTCCCGCCCCAGACGCTCATCAACCTGGCCACGTTTGGCACATTGGTGCAGCCCCTCTTCCCAGAGAGCCGGCCTTGCAGTGACGTGAGTGTGGCCCGGAGCTTTGGTGGCCTAGCCAGAGGCGTCTCAGCCAGTGTGGCCCAGCCCATGTCCTTTTCCTCCAGGAAGCTGTGAAGCTGATCTGCGAGAGCATTGAGATGCTGCAGGCTGCGGGCGGCCCGCCGGACGTGAGGTCTGCGCTGGACTGGGCCCTTGGGCAGCCCCAGCACAGGGCCTACCCTCGGCAGCTGTTCCTGCTCACCGCTGCCTCGCCCATGGCTGCTGCGACCCACCAAACCCTGGAGCTCATGAGGTGGCACAGGGGGGCAGCCAGGTAGGATGGAGTGGGCAGAGGCAGGATCCTGAGATTGGCCTCCCAAAGAGGCTCCGGAAGGTCACGGCTGCTCCCCTTCTCTTGTCAGGTGCTTCTCCTTTGGGCTGGGGCCTGCCTGCCGCCAGCTGCTGCAGGGTCTGTCTGCCCTCAGCAGGGGCCAGGCCTACTTCCTGAGGCCTGGGGAAAGGCTGCAGCCCATGGTGAGCTTGAGCCTGGGCCCTGTTCCCTAGTCGTCTAAGTCCTCCTCCCAAGTTGCACTGAGTCTGAAACAGAACCTGGTCAGGTCGTGGGGTCTCCAGGCACCCTGCTGTGGGGTGCTGCAGGAGGCTGGAAGTGTGGGGGACATGGCCTCTGACTGCTCCCCAAATCTTGCTCTCAGTTTTGTCCGGGTACTAAGCCATATCTTTGAAAAGTCTTGCCTTATCCACGTGGCACAGTTCAGGCCAGGAGAAGCACCGAGCCCTGAGCACTGAACACTCAGTCCCCTTGCTTGTTCCTACCTCCATTCTTTCCCCCAACCCCAGCCGGACCCTGCTCCCCTCAGCCAGGGGCTGGGTAGATGGCATCAGCAGAAGGGCAGCCTTCCCACACTGTTGGCTGTGTGGCACCTCTTTCTCTCCCATGGCCTCCCTCTGGTCACTCCTCACAGCTGGTGCAAGCCCTGCGGAAAGCACTGGAGCCCGCGTTGAGCGACATCTCTGTGGACTGGTTTGTGCCCGATGCGGTGGAGGCACTGCTGACGCCCCGGGAGATCCCAGCGCTCTATCCTGGGGACCAGCTGCTCGGTTACTGCTCACTCTTCAGGGTGGATGGCTTCCGGTCCCGCCCCCTAGGGGTAAGCCTGGGCTGGGGTGTGGGAGGTGGGCCTGGGATGGCTGAAGCCCCTGCATCTCTGCAAAACCCATTTCCTATTCCCTGTGCCTCTCTCTGCCAAACGCTCCTACTGCTACCCACTAGACCTCCTTAGAGACGATACTGGGTCCCTCAAGGTGACTGCAGCCTGCCTCCCTCAGGACAGGCTGTCCTGTAAAGTGCTACCCTTGGTCACTAAAGCACCCAGTTACAGGGAACAGCGCCAGCATTAGTTTCAAGGTTTTTGTTGAAACTTGCTCATTACTTCACACAGTGCCTGCAAAAAGCACCATCTGGGTTATTTCCTGTAACATTCAGGGACAGACAGAGATTGTCTAAATGAAATCTCAAATCCCAACTCTGCCATGTACTAACTATTTGATTTTGGACAAGTCACTTAACCTCTCTGAGCCCATTTCCTTGTACTGATTTTTTTCATAAGGTTGTAATTAGAAGTCATAACATGTGTGCTCTTGATAGGATACTTGACACATAGGAGGAGTTGGATAAATGATTGTTATTTTTATTATGAAAAGCTTTATCTCTCTAGAACCAAGCATGCTTCCTACTTTTTGATCAGGAGAGCTGTATAATGGACTGTTTGTCTTTTTCCCTGGCTGCCAGGAAGCTCAGGGCCAAACCTGAAGCTCAGCCACAGCATCTCTAGTAACCCGATGGTCAGCATGTATGCTTCCTCTTTCCTTAGTACTGGGCTTTCACTTCTGGTTTATTATCTTTATCGCCTCTTGCAGTGAGTCATCTTAAATCCTGTTTGGAAAGAGGTAGTGTATAACTATAATCAGTTGTTGTTTTTTTTCCCCCAATGTCTATCCCTCTCCAGGGCCAAGAGCCTGGCTGGCAGAGCTTGGGCAGCTCCGTGTTCCCATCCCCAGAGGAAGCACCATCTGCCACCAGCCCTGGCACTGAGCCCACTGGCACCTCAGAGCCACTGGGAACAGGCACTGTGTCAGCAGAGCTGTCCAGCCCGTGGGCTGCTGGGGACTCAGATCGGAGTGAGTGCCTGAGTGTATGTGTGTTGGAGGAGGAGTGGGCAGTGGGAGGGGCCAGGGCTGGGATCTATTCTCCTGCCTCCCAATAGGTACTGATGCTCTGACAGACCCAGTCACGGACCCTGGACCTAACCCCTCTTCTGACGCAGCCATATGGCGCCGCATCTTCCAGTCCTCGTACATCCGGGAGCAGTATGTGCTTACCCACTGCTCTGCCAGCCCAGAGCCAGGCCCAGGCTCCACAGGCAGCAGCGAGTCCCCTGTCTCCCAGGGCCCTGGGTCCCCCGAAGGCAGTGCTCCCCCGGATCCCCCTTCTCAGCAGGGCTGCCGCAGCCTGGCCTGGGGAGAATCTGCTGGCTCCCACTCCTGCCCTCTGCCTCCACCCCCACTGGCTCCAGTCAAGGTGAGATTCAATCCACATCCATCTACCATGTATCCAGCAAATATCTATTGACCATTGGCTGTATGCCATAAATTGTGCAGTGGTTACTCTTAAGTCTACCTGAGGAAATAGATGGGTAATGATGGTATAATGTATAGTGATGATACCATGCAACATACATTGATGAGCACAGGGATGTGGCTTTATGGGGGTTCAGAGTCAAGGTGACTAACCCTGTCTGAGGGAGTCAGGAAAGCAAGAGGCACCTCTGGAAGAATAAGAAGTTAGCTAGGCAGAACGGGAGAAGACATGAATAAAAACAGACAAGCAATAACCTCAACTGAGACATAGGCATGGAGTGAGATGACGATGGGAAGGGGGTCAGGCGCCAGGAGTCTGGCCTCACCCCTAAGGGTGGTGAGCAGCCATCCAGGGTTCCAGACAAAGGGGCATGTGGCCAGCTGTGTATGTATGTCTGATGGCCAGGAGCTCTGCATTCCTTGACCACTGGACCCCCCACCACCTTCACACATGCAGACTGGGGCCTTCAGTGCTGAGGTGCTGGGCCGTCGACGCAGAGCAGCTCTAACTGGCCGAAGCCTCTCATCACCCCCAGGCCGGGTGAACTCAGTCCCTGGCCATCTCCGGCCATCTCCCTCTCTGGGTGTAGCACCAGATGGGCCAGGCCCTGAGCCAGGGCAGCTGCTGGGACAGGGCCTGGATGACTCAGGTAAGGGTTATGGGGAGCCGGGTTCTGACACCAAGTAGACCTTGGGGAGGTGGAGCCCAGGGCACCCCACTGCCCCTGCTCCTACCATCGTCTCTCCCCAGGAAACCTGCTCTCCCCAGCCCCCATGGACTGGGACATGTTGATGGAACCATCCTTCTTGTTCACGGCTGTTCCCCCCAGTGGGGAGTTGGCCCCTCCAGCAATACCACTGCATCCCCAGCCTCCGCGCTGCCATGTGGTGATCCGGGCCCTGTGCGGGGAGCAGCCTATGAGCTGGGAGGTGGGCGTTGGGCTGGAGATGCTGTGGGGGCCTAGGGATGCTGGCTCACTGCCTCCGTCACCCCCTGAAAGCGGAAATGCTTGGGACCAAGCACTCCATCGACTGACAGCGGCTTCTGTGGTCCGGGACAACGAGCAGCTGGCTCTCCGAGGACGGGGCGAGACCAGGGCTGACCGGGGTGAGTTGCTGGTGGCCCCAGTCAGGGCTCAAGGAGCCTTTATGGGACAGAGAGTGGCAGAGGCATAGGTCTGTGGGGTCACTCGCTATACCTCACCTTGCTCACAAGTGATTTGAGGCGGCTCACCCACATTGTTAAGAAAAAAAAATTAGCAGGGCAATGGGGAAAAAAGGGATAATAAAAGGAAGCAGAGAATGAGATTATATCAAAGATGCACACCATGAGGTTTTGTGCCCTTGCAAGCATGGGACCCCAAACTGGCAAGCTTCCTAGCAGCCAACAGAGAGGGAATTTCATCTTGTAATGATTCACAGTGCCCATAACATAAAAACAAATCTGTCATTGAGGAAGATTATTAAAATTAAATAAAGTTGAAATGTCAGTTCTTCAGTTGCACTAGCCACACTTCAAATGCTTAATAGGCACATGGGACTAGTGGCTACTATACTGGATCATGCAGATGTAGAACATTTCCATCATTGCAGGAAGTTCTGTTGGGCAGTGCTGAAATGAGCAGATGGAAAAGGTACCACAGTCAATGCCTCCTCTGGGCTGTATCCAGAATGTTGAATTTGTAGGTGGCCGGGGGCCTAGTCCTGGTACAATGTGGTTGAGTGTTCAGCCTAACCACTTCTTGTCAAAGCTGAGGAGTCTGAGTCATTTAGGAAGATTATTAAAATTAAATAAAGTTGAAATGTCAGTTCTTCAGTTGCACTAGCCACACTTCAAATGCTTAATAGGCACATGGGACTAGTGGCTACTATACTGGATCATGCAGATGTAGAACATTTCCATCATTGCAGGAAGTTCTGTTGGGCAGTGCTGAAATGAGCAGATGGAAAAGGTACCACAGTCAATGCCTCCTCTGGGCTGTATCCAGAATGTTGAATTTGTAGGTGGCCGGGGGCCTAGTCCTGGTACAATGTGGTTGAGTGTTCAGCCTAACCACTTCTTGTCAAAGCTGAGGAGTCTGAGCTGACCCCAAGAAGGAACTCCACTCTGTTCAAAAGTGGACAGAAGGCTGGGAATTCCCTGGTGGTCCAGTGGTTAGGACTCGGTGCTTTCACTGCTGGGGCCCAGGTCCAATCCTTGGTCGGGGAACTACTAAGATCCCGCAAGCCTGGAGGCACGGCCAAAAAAACCCAAAAATGTGTACAGAGGGAGAAGCTATGGGAGCACTGAGATTTTTTCTGTGAAGCCCTTTGTAGAGAGTGGGTGCTGGGAGCACACCCCCCCTCCCAGTCAACATGTGGCCCCTTGGTTTGTTTTTTGTTTTTTTTAATTTTATTTATTTATAGCTGTGTTGGGTCTTCGTTTCTGTGCGAGGGCTTTCCCTAGTTGCGGCAAGTGGGGGCCACTCTTCATCGCGGTGCGCGGGCCTTTCACTATCGCGGCCTCTCTTGCTGCAGAGCACAGGCTCCAGATGCGCAGGCTTAGTAATTGTGGCTCACGGGCCTAGTTGCTCAGCGGCATGTGGGATCTCCCCGGACCAGGGCTCAAACCCATGTCCCCTGCATTGGCAGGCAGATTTTAAACCACTGCGCCACCAGGGAAGCCCGGCCCCTTGGTTTTGCAGGTCATGCCCGGAGGCCCTGGCTCCGAGCCCTTCAGACAAGCAAGGTCAGCTCTGCCCCTTCCTGCTTCACCTGCCCTGTAGCTGTGGATGCTACCACCAGAGAGGTCCTACCTTCAGCCCTGCAGGTGCACAGTTCAGGTAGGTAAGGTCCCTTCCAGGTGACCTCCCAGGTGCGGGTTCCCATCTCACTGGCCACCCTCTGAGACATACCCCACCCCTGTCTTCTGTGCCCCTGCAGAGCCAGCCGAACCCCCAGGCACCCCTCCTGCCTCTCAAGGTCATCTAGATGCAGCTCCTCTGTCCACAGCCGTCCACTCTAAAGGTAACACTCAAATTTGGGTAAATGGTAGGGACCAACCAGGCTTAGGGACCACCACTGAATGGCTCCAGTTCAGGACTTAAGGGAGGCTCTCTGGCAGGCGGCTGGGAGCCAGACCAAATTGGCAACTCCAGTTCTGCTTTGGGGGACCGCGCAGCCCCCATCAGAGGTCCTCATCGTCTGCCCCCCGAGCCTCCCTCTCGGCTCAGCCTGGGCCGTCAGAAGGCCAGAGGCCCAGACAGCCATAGACTCTGCAGCCCCAACACGGGCCAAGCCAGTGACAGCAACAGTGAAGGCAGCAACCATGACTACCTGCCCTTGGTGAGGACTCGGGAGGTGGAGGGTGGCGCTGCCAGGGCCAGGGCGCTGTCTCAGCTCGATTCTCCCCCCACCTCCTCTCTCCTCAGGTGCGCCTGCAGGAGGCACCTGGCTCCTTCCGCCTAGACGCGCCCTTCTGCGCAGCAGTGCGCATCCCGCGGGAGCGCCTGTGCCGCGCCTCGCCCTTCGCTGCGCATCGCACCAGCCTTAGCCCCACCTCGGCCTCCTCTCCCTGGGCACTTCTAGGCCATGGTGCTGGCCAGGGTGACAGTGCCACGGCCTCTTGCAGCCCATCCCCCAGCTCGGGCTCCGAGGGTCCAGGCCAGGTGGACAGTGGCCGGGGCTCAGACACCGAGGCCTCGGAGGGGGCGGAAGGGCCTGGTGGTGCCGACCTGCGGGGCCGGACTTGGGCCACTGCTGTGGCGCTTGCGTGGTTGGAGCACCGCTGTGCCGCGGCCTTTGGTGAGTGGGAACTGGCGGCAGCTAAGGCTGACTGTTGGCTGCGGGCCCAGCACCTGCCCGACGGCCTTGACCTGGCCAACCTCAAGGCCGCAGCCCGGGGTCTCTTCCTGCTGCTGCGCCACTGGGACCAGAACCTGCAGCTGCACCTGCTGTGCTACAGCCCAGCAAACATGTGAGGGTCACCGGTTGCTCTGGCTGGCACCCCCCAACAAACTCAAGTCACTGCCACCCAGAGCCGGCCTCTTGGTGCTGGGAAGGGGTGGGCTGGTGACAGTCCGCCCCTACTGCTGCTCATTCCCTTCACAAATCCTCTTGCCCCACAGAAAGTGCCTGCCTGTGCTCTCTCCTGCTCCTTCCGCCCCATGCCCCTTCCCCTCTGAGCTCTGTGCAGTGCAGTAGAAGGGGAGAGAGCCACAGTCCCTAAATCCTACACAATAAAGTGCCTCTTAGGACTGTCTGAATGAGTTCTTTATCTGCTGCGTGCCTGTCCCTCACAGCTTGGTCCAGGTACCTCCATGTAGGCTGCACAGAAGTGGACTTCATAAAGTTTATTGGGAAGGGCACACAGTCCATCCCCATCCAGGGTCCTGAGAATAGACTGGAGGGGAAGAGATGGATCTCAGTGGGCTTTCTTGCTGTGCTGGATGGTCTTGGGGAAAGGCTGGGGGCCCAGCCAGAGCTGCAGCAGGATGACAGCATGGCACATGTGCAGGGCACCAGAGCTGCAGGACGTGGATGGGTATGTGTTCCAGGAGAGCTCAATGAGCCCCAGCACCAGCAACCTGGAGATGAGAAATAAGCTCCAGGTCCGTCCAGGTTCTAGGCCTGCAGCACTTCAGCTCACCCCCTGCCCCTCCGTGGTCACAGTCTTGGGATGAGGAGCTCCCTACCCCTTCCCACGCCCCCAGGTTGTCCCAGCTGGTACCTGAGCAGGTGTGTGAGCCAGCGTGCAGGCGTGGCCCACAGGAGGTAGGGCAGTGTGTGGAAATACCAGACGTAGAACTGGTAGTGAAGGGAGCGGCTGAAGCAGATGCCAATGAAGTTGGAGGTGAAGAGGGCAGAAACAATCTGTATACAGTGGTCAAGGCCAAGGGCAGGAGCAGAAGGGGTAGGGAGGTTTCAAAGCAGAGGGACAAAAGTTTTGGGGTCAGATAGCCCCTTGGCTCTGCTGTTCCTAGATGCATACCTTTGGGCAAGTTTCTTAACCTCTCTGGACCTATTCCTCAGTCTGATGTGAAGGCAGTAATATCTAGAGCCCTAACGCCTAACGAGGCATCACTTACTAGCTATGTGACCTTGGCAAATTACTTAACTTCTTAAAGCCCTAATTTTCCCATCTTTAAAATCTGTAAAGTGAGGATAAAACAGAGTCTCTTGTGAGCTTTAAATGTTAGAATGTATGTAAACCTCTTAGGGCAGCACCAGGCAGAGAGTGAGCACTCATAATGGTAACTCAATAATATTTAGAATAAAGAATAAAAAATGCTTAAATATGTAAAGTGCTCAGCACAGTATTGGTAAGAGCTCTATGAATGGGCCCTGTAGCTATTACTGCTAACTCCTTTTCCCTCTCCCAGGTCACCAGCCATGCAGGGCTAGTTGACAAGGACCCCAACTTCAGCTGGAGAGGGCAAGACTTACCTTCCCATGATTTAAAGGATATGGTTGGGTGTGAGGGGCTGGAGTGGAACCTTCCTTTTGGAGGGATCCTTCAGCAGTGACAGGATACTTTCCCCTGTCCTGGGGAGAAGCCATTGAGATATTTATCAAGCCCCCAATGTGGGCCAAGCGGAGCTCAACATCTCCCCATGCAGCCCCTAAGGCCTAGGCCCTTCACTCCTTCCCCCATGTCTGCTCATGAAATTGCTCCCCTTTCTCACCTGTGCCACCTGCAGAGGGCAAAGAGCAAGAGCAGGGTGAGGTGGGCAGTCAAAAGTGCCAGGTGGAAGGCACGATGCAGGAAGAGGGCCTCGGGGAGGAAGCGCCAGTTCACTGTCCAGCGGAAGAGAAACTGGCGGCCAAGGTCAAAGGAGCGGGATACATAGCCGACGGGGTTCTCCAGCAGGAAGGGTAGCCCCAGCACCACCTGAGGATGGGTGTGATGTCAACAGAGCTGCCCAGGCTCACCCTCAGCCTCATGCTAATCACTGAGAGGAGGGGGAACAGGGTATAGGTCTCAGAGGATCCCTAACTCCCACTAGGAATAGCAAGAAAGCCGGCTCACCCACCCAGACAAGAGCTTTGGGCCAAAGAAGCAGGTAATAACAGTGCTTTAAGTTTGGATTCACCAAGTCATAAATGCGCAGAGTTAGAAAGACTCTCAGAGACCATGTAGTTCAACACCCTTGTTTGACAGCTAAAGAAACCAAAGCCTAGAGGTGGTGGCTGCCCAGATCAGAATAAACTCCAAAACTCTGTCTCTTGTCTTTGAGGAAGTCTCAAGGATGAAAGGAGGCCAGACAGAGTGGCCTCCACTTCATTAGAAAGGGGAAAGGGTAAGGAGGGAATACCTGAAGGACAGCACAGATGCCCAGCTTGGGGAGGGCCCCATGGAGGCCAAATTGCCTGAGGAGAAGGAATAGTAACCCAGGGGCGAAGAGCAGCACATTCATCTTCACAGAGACTGCCAGGCTGCAGTGGATAGGGGAGAGGAGAGTGGAGATCAGCTCCAGGGCCATGCACTCCACCCAAAGATGTACAGCCCACCATCACCACAGCAACTCCTCCCCTCCCCTGCCAGCAAGCTCCAGGCAGAGGGTGAGCACTCATACTCAGAACTGCTGGAGGGAGGATACGGAAGCCTGGGAGAAGGCTGGGAGTAGGGTGCTCATACCTTGTCTCTACACTCAGACTGAGTGAGCAAATACATATTGAGTATTTAGAAAGTGCAATGACCAACTCCAACAGCAGATGCTGTCTGGAGGAAACAGAGGATGGGAAGAGGGTGTGTGTGTAGGGGGCCTGGGGGTGAAGACTTTCTACACATCCTGGACTCACCTAGTATGGCCCTAACTGACCTACACTGTCTGGCCACTCCCTTACTTCCTCTGCTGCAGAAAATTGGGGAGAAAGTGATGGAATACAGAAAATGAAAGAGGGGGCCAGAAGGGAGGGGTGTTGACCTGAAACAGCAGCAGCCCCAGCTCCAGCGCTGGGCCAGCAGGAGGTTGATACTGAGGAAGAGCAGCACCATGGCCACTGGATCGTTGAAGAGCCGCAGCACAAAGATAGAGTGGACACGGTAAGAGGCGCAGCACATGAAGAAAAAGACGAAGGGAGGTACCTGAGAGGTGGGCACAGTGGGGAAAAAGGTCAGCTCACCAACCCTGAACCATCCCCACTCCCCAGCCCTCCCAGTTTGGGGCCCTCTGTTCCTGGTAGTGAGGACTCACCTTGCAGGTCTGGTGGTAAATCAAGAAGACAAGCAGCAAAGTGGCCAGGTAGAGCACAGCGAAGATGTGCTGGGCCATGCGGATGTCAGTGCCCCGGCCAGTGGCATAGTATAGCCCCATGAAGATGTACACAAAGCCGGCTGGGTACCTGGAAGAGGAGAAAGAACGTGAGTCTGGGTCAAGCTATCCGGCCTTGCATCCAGTCAGCCCCTCCCATCCTCACTGAACAGCTGATCCCCACTCACACAAGAGGTCCAGTGTCACCCCGCAGTTGAGTATAGTCATAGGTGCCATTGATGACGCCCTCCACCTCAGCCATGTAGGCTTTCCAATCAATCTCTGTATCTGGAAAACGACAGGATGGTGTGGTTACTTCCAGGTTCAGAATTTCTCTGCCTCAGCCCATCAAAGCACAGAGTTCGAGCTCATCCTCGGGACTTCTATCATAACCCCTTCTCTAAAGGCCTATCTGACATTCTCTGGGTGAACCCAGGTATCTCAAACTCAAACATGTCTGTAATGGAACTCATAACCTTCCACTCCAAATCTGCTCCCCTTCCTGGGTTCCATTAACCTCTCAGCTGCTCAAGTCACAAACCTGGGAAACACCTTTGATACTTCCTTTTCTTTCATTTCCAACCCCCAGTCACCAAGTCCTGCCTATTCTTTTTTTTTTTTTTTTGCGGTACGCGGGCCTCTCACTGTTGTGGCCTCTCCCGTTGCGGAGCACAGGCTCCGGATGCACAGGCTCAGTGGCCATGGCTCACGGGCCTAGCCTCTCTGCAGCATGTGGGATCTTCCCGGACTGGGGCATGAACCCGTGTCCCCTGCATCGGCAGGTGGACTCTCAACCACTGTGCCATCAGGGAAGTCCCCTGCCTATTCTTTATCCTAAATATCTCTACTATCTCATCCTTCTCTGCTATCATGCACTCAAATTTGGGCCTAACATAATCTCTAGCCACAATGGTGCAAGAGCTCCCTAACTAGGCTCCCAGCTTCCACTTTCACCCCACTACAATATATTTTCCACCCTGCAACCGGAGAGCTCATCCTATAATAGAAATCATATCACATTTCTCTGCTTAAAACTCTTCAATGATTCCCCAAGGCTCTTAAGATAAAGACCAAATTCTATTCTTGCCATTTTTAGAAGATGAAATTATGAATTAATAAGGTTAAGTGACTAGCTCAAGAACACTGAGCTAGGAAGGGTAGAGTTGAGATTGGAACACATGGAGCTCTAAATTCTTAACCACCATGCTAACTACCTCCTTAACACAGCTTACAGATTCCTTCATGATCTTGTCTCGACTTCTGCAATCTCATCTCTTAGTACTACCCTCACTTGATTTCTGTGTTCCAGCTCTGAAAAAATTCTTTCAGTTCCTCAAAGGAAATAGACTTTCTCTTTTGACAGGAGCTCTTTGATACAGGATTCTCTCTGCCTAGAGTACTCTTCCCCCACACACACACCCCTTTTGTCTCTTTCCTCAAGGAACTAGCTCCTATCTTTCGAGGAGGACTCTCTCGGAAGCCTTCTCTGACTCCTCAAGTCTGCATTAAGTGCTCTCCTATGTCCTTTATAGCACCCTGTCTACCACCATCATGATGAATATGATGTGTTGTAATTTTCTGTTATCTTTGTCCAGACCCACACACGTAAGTAGGAAATGTGTCTATCTTTTTCACCACTATACCCTTGGTACCTAGCATAGTGTAAGCCATATAATAAGCACTCAATAAATATGTACTGAATTAATGGTCTTTAGCAAGTAAGCCTTAAGTCCAGTGTTTTCAGCCTGGAGAGGAGTCACCAATAATGCCAAAAGACTCAAACCGTCAGAAAATGCCATCACTGAGAAGAGACTTCCAGACCTCTGAAATGAACAGATGAGAAGATTGAGACCCAGCAAGGGAAGTGACGTGTCCAAAGCCACAGAGACAAATAGCAGCAGCAGCCATTAACTTGGACCCAGGTTTTCTGGGAGGGATTAAGATCGGGTTGGCTCTCCGCGGAGCAGGATTTGGGTAAAAGATACGAGTCTGCAACTGATGACTGAGTGGATCAGGGGTCTAAGTCTGAGCTCCGAATGTGGGTCCCAGTTTTGGTCGGGGGTTTGGTCCCCCTTCCCACCCTCCTCTCCCCCTCGGCGCACTCACATGCCACCCTGTGAATGACCCAGAAGGTGATGCCCACCTCCGCCAGGCAGAGGCAGGCGGCCACCTTCAGCGTGTAGCGCGGTTCCAGCAGCAGTAGGCGCCGCTCTTGCCAGGCGCGCCGCAGCCACTGCCCGCACAGTCCCACCGCCCGAGCTGCGGGACCTGCCCGGCCACGTTTCCTCAGGCCTGCCGCCATCTTGAAGGTGCGCCGCACTCGCGGGCCCGCTATCCCGGAAGCCCGACCCTTTGGTACTTAGGTTCCGCTTCCCGCGCCGCGTGCCCCAACGGACCGAGGGCTGACTGGAGTTGCCGGAGTCCTTATTTACTCCACTAAAATCTACTTCTTCCACACGTCTCCCCTGATGGACTGCATGCTCCATACGAGCAGGAATAGTCTTACTCCTCAGTACACACAAGAGCTAATGTGGATCGAACGTTTGCCCAGAAAAGTAACATTCCTGCCCACGCCATGTCGCCCCCCACCTCCTCCGCACCTCCCCCGCCTAGCATAACACTTCGCCTATGTTGGTAATATCTGCGTTCATGCCAGTCTTTCCTGGAGAGCAAGACCTCTGTCCGCGCTACTCCCGCCACCCCCCAGAGCCTTTCGGGTGCTCAAAACTAGGAAGAAATGAATGTTTCATTAATTTTCAGACTTCTTAATGGAAGGAGCCAAACTGAAGATATGAGAGGGGCAATGACGAGCCGGAGTGAGTCTGACACCACGAGTGTGGCTCTCAGAAGTTAGTGAGCAGCGCATCCAGAGGATTCAGGGTCTGGACGATATTATTTTCCTACCCGGAGGATTCTTCCAAGAGCGCTTAGCAGAGGACGGAAGTTCCACGTGTTTATGTTGAGCAACTGCTGGTGCTGGGCGGAGACACAAGGGCCCCGCCTCCTATATGCAGCCATTCCAATTGGCTACATAAGGGGCCAAGCCCCGCCCAGACGTGGGGGCCAGTTGCCTTCAAGGCCCGGCAGCCGCAATCATGGCCTGTCCTGGGGCCTGGGCGCCGCTGCCGGAGTTACCAGAGAAGAACTGTGGGTACCGCGAGGTCCAGTACTGGGACCAGCGCTACCGGGACGCTGCCGACTCTGCTCCCTACGAGTGGTTCGGGGACTTCTCTTCCTTCCGTGACCTCCTAGAGCCGGAGCTGAGGCCGGAGGACCGTATCCTCGTGCTAGGTGGGTAGTCCCGGGGCTGCCCAGCCCAGGTGGAGCTGGTTGGACTAGACCCGCCCCTCGCTCCTGCCTGCCCCTCTCAGAGGACTCCCCAGTCAGAAGTCAGGATCCAGTACCTTTAGAATCTCGGCAGTATTTAGCCAGGGCAAACAGGAGCCAAGAGATTCTTAGTCCGGGGACCCCCAGGAGAAAGACAGTCTCTCTGAGTCTGAGTGTGGTAGGTGACCCATGACCCCTTTCCGGACCCTAGGGAGGCAGCCTCGAGCACTGGAGAGTTCACAGTAACTAGTTCAAGTCCCAGCGCTAGTTGACTGTAGGACTTAGGACAAATCATGAGCCTGTTCTGAGCCCCGGATTCACTTCTAGAAATGGGACTGCGAAATCAAGTCGGATAAGGCACGTGCAGGCACCTCGAGCGCAATGCCTAGCGCTTTTCTGTGTGCGCCACTGGGCACCATGAGCCACTGTCGCCTAGAGAGTTATCTCTTGACTCTCCAAGCTCTAACTGAAACTTGGTAAT
>NW_020172364.1:3292892-3299982 GCF_003031525.2 Neophocaena asiaeorientalis asiaeorientalis
GGAGATTGCAGCCGAGATTGGTGTGACTCCCCAAAAGGAATAAGTACTGGGGTTTCAGGTGGGGCTCTGAGAGGTCCACCTGCCCCCCTTGGGGTTCTCTTCCACTGCCAGCCTTGGGGGCTCCAGTGAAGTTTGATTAAACAACGGATTTCCTTCCAATTATAGTTTTTATTTTGCTATTTTTAAAACCATGTATTAAGTGAAATATTTCACATATATGAGACATTTATAATACAGTATATATGTAAGGTATAAATAATAACTCGAATGTGTGTGTATACCCTACTCGGTTTGAGAAATACAGCATTTCTAGGACTAGAAAGTGCTTAAGAACTTGAACCCTGGAGGCAGCTAATTATGTAGGGATCTCAGCACATGTCATCTTAGCTGTGGAATCATGGGCAAAATACTTAAATTTCTGTGCCTCCATTTTCTCAGCCTTAAAAAAAAAAAGTAGGAGTACATACTTATTTATCAGGTTTTTAAGATGATTGAGTGAGTATGAAAGATAACTAGAAAAAAGCCTGACAAAATAAAAAGCCTTGTATATCCAAGGTTTTCTGTGTGCTCCCCCAAACCTCTTCCCCCCAGAGGTAAAACCTCTCTTGAGTTTTGTGGCTTTAAACCATTGCATTTATTTATAGATTTACCATAGATCTATGTTTTTCAAGCTTTACTGTAATAACCTGGAAAACTGGACCCCACTCTGAGTATATAATTCCAGGGATGGTCTAAGGCGGGTCCCGGGGTCTGTATTTTCAACAAGCCCACAGACTGATTCTCATGCTGGTAATTGGCATAGTAACACTGCCTTAAGTTCTGCCCGATTGGGAGATATCCTTTTCTGGATAGAGGAGGGAAACGTCTAAAAATCAAAAAGAAAAACTTTCCAGACAAGATTCCCAAGATCTAAGAACAGGACCCACAGCTTGGGGGCTACCCTATGTTACATTCCACCTAAACAAACAAATTGAACACCTGGTAGGTGCTAGGGAATGTGGTGAGCCCTTTCTAACTTATTTAATCCTCATGGCAACCCCTAGAGGTTAGTGATAAATATAATGAGAACTACTTTAGGTGAGGGTTCAGTAAACTTTTTCTGAAAAATGGCCAAATAGTAAATATTTTAGGTCTTTCAGGCTATACAGTTGGTGTCACAACTAGAAAATGGCGATGGTTTTTATAATAGAATCTTCAGTATGGAGCTACTGGGAAAATAAACTGAGATAATCCTTATAAAGTACTTAGCATGGGACCTAGTGTTCAAAAACTGTTAGCTATCATTATTATTATTGAAAATGGGAGTCAGAGAGGCACTTTCTCCAGGATTGCTCGGAGAAAGAGTACCTTGCCTGAAGACTTGTGTGTCTGGTCCCTATGGCTAGATTCCTCATTACAGATGAGTTCATGTGGCCGTCCCAGTTTTGCTGTCATTATACTTCTCTGATTATCTCTTCTTGCTTGACTCCATGCTCTGTAGAATCTTCTGATTATAATTTGGCTTCAATTTGCATTTCCTATAGAGACATAAGGGACTGACCAGAGGATTGACTGTCCAGACCCCATGATGGCTATTTTTTCCTATTATAAATAAGCGAATTGATATTCTGGTTTACACTTCAGTCTCTTGGTGTTGGGATAGCATCCACATAGCTCTGGGCTCCCATATGATGGGTTCTTGGATCTGGCTCAGTTCTCCAGAGCTCTGCTTCCCTAAGGCCCCACCTAGGGAAGCGGTGGCGGTTCCAAGCCTCATCTTAGTTGTCAGCCCCAAATCACTGCTTTGTAGGCATAACTGGCCCTGTGGTCAAGTTTTATTTTCCATTCATCTTTAATAAAGTTGTTTTGGGAGATACCATTCCTGTACCAAAGGAAACGAAGGAAGGACATTTGGGTTTGTCCACAGTTAGGCGGAACTCTGCAGGCATATGAGGTCAGGTGTTGGGTGATGAAGGCATTGTGGTTAGAGAACCCAGTGGGATTTCAGGCTGAACTGGGTTAGAGTCTCCTATTCAGCCACCCTCACCTCCCGTCCCAGAGCCTGTTGTGGTTCCAGTGTTGGGACGCACACATTGGGTTTTCCCAGGTAAGATTGTACTCTTCCTGAGCCCCAGAGCCTGAGGAGGAACACAAGCAGGGGCAGCCGGGGACCAGCCAGCAGTCTCTGGCACCTGTCCAGGTACCAAGCTCTGCCTGCTGGATTAGGGCTATCCCAACAGCTGATTCTGTGATCCTCTTAGGGAGGCAAATGGGGATTAAAGGCAATCTAATCCCAAGAGCTGGGGATCCCCATGTGAGGCCACCAAGAACTGTCATCCAGACCTGTTCTTGGGCTGATACTGACCACAAGAGGGCCTGGAAGAGGCCAACAGATCTTTGAAGGAAGCCATGCCCACTGGGCAGTAGGTCCACATCCACTCCTCTAATGTCCACCCTCCACCACTTTGGGACTGCTTTCTGGGCACTTCCCACCAGAGTGTTATGATTCTTCAAGACTCTGACTGGTTGTCAGTTCCCCCGATTCTGTTGGCCCACCCATCTAAGGTGGGGACAGGGACTCTCCTATGTGCTCCTGCAGCCTGTCCCTATTGAAACTCTCATTGCATTATGTGGCAGTTTTCTGACGACACATCTGTTCCTCTCACCAGAGCATCAGCTCCTTGAGGGCAGAAGCTCTTTATTCATCAGCAGAACCCAATATGTGGCGCTCAGTCATACATGAAGAAATTACAAGGAATCGTCTCCACTGTGTGTCCCCACTTAGTTTCCCCTTCACTTGTTAATTCTGCCTTGGAAAGCAAAGTAAGATAAAAACCCCTAACATGAAGTCTTCCCAGGGCTGATATCATCAGAGGATCTCTGAGAGGTCAGGAATTAGGATAATACTAGCATTATCCTATTAATAATATTATGATGCCAATATTATCCCCATTCTGAGTCTGAGGAAACTGAGGCTGAGTTGAATGACTTGCCATGACTGTATGACTAGAGATATCAGAACCCAAATCTTTGAACTCCTAAGTTCAAAGCTCCTACTCTTCAGCTGTTTAGTTTTTAAATTTAGAACATCACATCCTACATGTAGGCTAGGTATTGTTATCTTCATTTTTGTGACTAGGAAATCCAAGTTCCTAGTATGTAAACGACTTGCTTTAGTCCACACAGCCAGGAATGATAGAGCCAGGATACGTGCCCAGATCTGTATGACTCTAAGGCTCATGCTCTTGTACCATGCTGCTTCTCCCTCAGTACGGGAGGGTTTGAGCTGAGAGAAAACAGGCCAAGAGTGGATGGATAATTGGGGAGGTGAGAACCAAAGCTAACCTAGACCTTTTGTCATCCACCCCTTCTCACCCCAGGCTGTGGAAACAGTGCCCTGAGCTACGAACTATTCCTTGGGGGCTTCCCTGATGTGACCAGTGTGGACTACTCATCAGTAGTGGTGGCTGCCATGCGGGCTCGATATGCCCACGTGCCCGAGCTGCGCTGGGAGACCATGGACGTGCGGGCACTGGGCTTCCCCAGTGGCTCCTTTGACGTGGTGCTCGAGAAGGGCACGCTGGATGCCCTGTTGACTGGAGAACAGGATCCCTGGAACGTGTCCTCTGAAGGTATCCACACTGTGGACCAGGTGCTGAGTGAGGTGAGGGAGCACCAAGGGAAAGATGGCTGATCAAGAGGTGGGGATGAGGGGTTAAGTTTCTAGGAGACTAGAAGAACTCAGAAGCCAGAAGGAGGCATGGTTTGGAACAAGTAGTGGGTCCCTTCGGGACTATAGTTACCTGAAGGAAGCGGGTGTTAAGCTGGATCGAGATTGAAGGGGGCTGGAGTGGCCAGGCTCACAGAGGCTGAGGATTGAATACTGTGTTGCCATAGAGATGAGGTAGCGGCCAGGTTCCAAGTAGGGAAGGTAAGCAGCTGACAGGAAGCCAGTGCCCCCTGCACCTGACATCACTCCTATGCTCCTACCTGTTTAAAATATAGCCCTACCTCCATGGAACAACCAGGGGCAGAGAGGAAGCCTCACTCTTTTGCCATGGAAAGCCCTGAGCCCTGAGCTACCGGATGGAGGGTAGTACCTGAGATTTCGCTGGGAGGGCATCTGGGGCATACTGACCTTTGAGAACCTGGAGATGGGCTTCTCACCAATGGCTTCTCTATCTGCCTTTCAGGTGAGCCGAGTACTGGTCCCTGGGGGCCAGTTCATCTCAATGACCCCTGCTGCCCCCCACTTTCGGACAAGACACTATGCCCAAGCTCGTTACGGCTGGTCCTTGAGGCATGCAACCTATGGCAATGGTTTCCACTTCCATTTCTACCTCATGCAGAAGGGCAAAGAGCTCAGTGTGGCCCAGCTGGCCCTTGGGGCCCAGATCCTCTCACCTCCTAGACCTCCCACCCCACCCTGCTTCCTCCAGGACTCAGATCATGAGGACTTCCTCAGTGCCATTCAGCTGTGAGGCCAGAAGCATGGTTCTCCTGCCTTTCTGCCCCAGGCTCAAGTATTCGGAATTCCTGACTCAGGGCTTAAGGTCAGGTCCAAAGTGCCCACATCCCAGGGGCCTCATGCCTAACTAAGACAGAGCTGATGGGAGCAACCCCACATGAGAAAAATACAGGCTAGGTCAAACTAGATCCCAAATCTCAGGTTTCTGACTTCCTTCTTAGGCTCCTCAGATCTCTCCTGGATTCCCCAACTTCCTCCCCCACCATACTGAACCATCAGTGATTCATCCCCAGGGGCAAATCTCAGCACAACCCCTGTGCATGCCAGCCAGACTTGGAGACTTGTATCCCTGGGGCCTGTTACTGACCCCCATTCAACCTGGATTTATTCATAGGAGGCTGCAGACTTTGAATCTAGATTGCTTCTGACCCCAGCTCCAGCCCCAACTCCGGTGACCTATCCTGCTCAGGCTGTATTATTTACCCAAGGAGGCCACGCTGTAATGATGTTCCCAGGCCAGGCTGACCTGCCTGTGTTTACTTGGCAACGCTTCTCTGTCAGTTACATGCACCTGAGATTCCCAAGTATTTGCTCCCCTCCCCAAAAAGAATTGGAGCCATTTTGGGCTGGCTCCTATAGCAAACCAAAGCAGCAGCTACACACACACGCACACACAGGGGGGTCTGTGTTTATTCACACACTCCTGGTACAGTGAGGATGGAGGAACATTTACAAAGGACATCCCTGGGGTTGAGAATATCTCCAGGGCTAGGGCTACAGGTGTCATCCAAAGATGCAATGCAGCCCCCATTTGGATTCCCAGGGGCAGGACGCAGGGGTCCAAGGTAAAATCAGACCTGGGCCCTTGGAAGGTGATACCTTGAGGGGAGGGGTCTGCCAGAGAGCCGCCTGGGGTCAGCCATGGGCAGACTGGTCATATGGTTGGTTACCATGTTAGGGGCTTGTCCCATCCCAGCCTCAACACCCATCCTATCTGCCAGGCGCAGAAGAGCGTGGCCGAGACCGTGGGCGGGGAGGGCATGAACCACGAGGGGAATCAGTAAACAAAGAGTCGGATATAAAAATACAAATGTGCTGAGGAAGTCCCTTAGAAAGAGGCTGAGGCTGGGGTCACGCCAGACAGGGGTGGAGGGTGAGGAGCGGCCTGGAGGGCTGGGCTCAGGTGGGTGGGAAGCTCATGCAAATGTGCAGCCAAACATCCCTGGCCGCGTGCGAGGTCCGACACCGGCAGGCAGCCGGTCTGCGGACCAGACCTGCCTGAGAGGGGCGGGGCAGGGGAGCCGTGCGGGAGGGGACGGGCCGGGGCTGAGGGCCGCGGGTCTCTGTCCGTTCCGGTGTGCGGGGTGGGGCTGCGGCCCGAGGTACCCGCCGCCTGAGCCGGCGCGTCTACACTCCGGACGGCGGCTTCTCCCCCATCCCTTTCAGCACGTCGTCTATCCGGTCATCCTCGATCACCACTGCGCAGGGAGAAAGCGCGTCAGCCGCGCGGTCTCGGGGGGCGGCGGCGAGAATGGGGCCCTGGTCCCCGCGTCCCGCTCAGCTACTGCCCGTGGCCCAGAGACGCCCCTCGGACCTCCGTGCTACAGTGACCTCCCCGTCCAAACTCTCCTGCCGACTCAACCCACTGCTGACCCCAGCTCCCACAGACCCACTCCTCTCCTTGTGGAGGAACGCCCCTCTTCCAAAGACTCCAGCCGTTCAACCTTCCAGTCCAAACCCTCCCGCCGCCTGAGCTCTCCTCCATCCGAGCTGATCGGAAAGCTTTTGCTCATGGGATCCCCCTCTTCCACCCTCACTTCAACAGAATTCCCTCCTCACACCGAATCTCCATCTATTCCAGCCCTCTACCCAACCTAACCTTCTTGCGGCTAGAACCCCTCTTCCGATCCTGGCACTAACAGAGCCCCTTCCCCATGCAAACAACCAGGACAAGCGAACCTCCGGCCCCCTGCCCATTCTCCAGTCAGACATCCCTCCCCACCCGAAGGTTCTTCCGTAGCATACACCGACTCAGCGTTTGCTCCCGAAGAAGCGGCCCGTCGCCCCATGTTCCCACTTCAGGCAGCCCCAAATGCCCCGGCCGGCCCCTCCCCTTCGCCCGGGTGCCAAGGCTCTACTTCCAGAGGTGGCGAGCATCGAATCCGGGGCACTGCTTTCCCAGGAGAGGGGAAGAGGGGGACACAACACTGCAGCAGGGACCCCCCCTCCAACCCCGGCCGGCGAGCGGCTGGCTGCGTTGGTCTGCGGCAAGAGCTGCTGGCGCTTGGCGGGGAACTGCAGCCGGGGGGCGCCCGGCGGAGGGTTTCTGGGTCAAGCGACGACTCCGGGCCCCGGCCGCGTACCTCTCTTGGCTCGGCCGATCTGGCCCAGCTTGGGGGGTCGCTTGGCTTGGTTGCCCGCGAAGAAGGAGTTGGTGTCCTGCAGGCGGCAGCTGAAGGAGAGGTCAGAGCCCTCGGGGTCGGCGCCGAAGCGGCCCATCTTGTCCTCACTGTAGGGCAGGATCTCGGACATGGCGGGTGCGGGGTGGGCGCGGGACTGCGGCGGGGCGCGGGCGGCGGGCTAGCTGCCGGACCGGCCCTAGCTCAGCAGGGGAGCCGGCGGAAAGATGAAGTCATGCAGCAT